>NW_026683874.1:0-18395 GCF_030247195.1 Topomyia yanbarensis | reverse complement strand
GCTGTGTTAAGTAACTTTCCAAAATAGAAGTTTCCTTTATGGAAATACGGTTCTTGAACCAATGCTATGGAAACTTTACCTTCCTGCATGAGTCGAGATAAATTCATAGTTGCTGTACGTTTATGTTCAGTAGCGTCTGGCTCAAATGGCACGTTCCCCATGGTGATCGGAGATTTGTGCCTTATGTTGGAGATTGAATTGTGCTATTCTAACCATTGTTGATTAGAGAACTAGAGGACACAACAACTAGAGGACACCAAGCGTGTTGGGATGTTAACGCATATAGCGAGCCATATCAGGTTTAAATGGGACATGATCATTTGATTCCCACGATTTGCGAAGAAAATAATGGTCCACTGTGTCAGAGATTCGCATAACACAGTAAGGGCAAAACCCAAAAGGATATGAAAATTTCCGGAATCAAATTCAGGACGGTTTTCAAAGCAAATCTAGGACATTTCGGCGTGAATGTAACCACCAAACGAAGCTAGTCGCAGTATAATTCGAAATATACGCCGGAAGATTTCTACAAAAATGGGGGTCCAAACTACAACTGGACTGTAAAATAAAACATTACAGCTAAAACGCGAGTCAGCAAGCTATACGACAAGGACCTGACCAAATTCAACAAGTTTGACTTAAAACCGCTACAAGATGGGTTGACCAGCAGCTTGAGCAGAGGCTAATGGCGCATATCAAGCTTTGAATTCGAAATTTCTTACAAAAGAAAAAAAAAATCTCGAAACCTATAACATTTTCTCCTATTAGCGTTTTATTCAAAACCGAACGGATTAGAAGATTTATCTAATTTCAAGCACTCGATTCTAAATATCTCGGGCTGCACTAGTTTTGTAGCATCTTGTCTTTGTCTTGTCTTTGTCTTGTCTTTGTCTTGTCTTTGTCTTGTCTTTGTCTTGTCTTTGTCTTGTCTTTGTCTTGTCTTTGTCTTGTCTTTGTCTTGTCTTTGTCTTGTCTTTGTCTTGTCTTTGTCTTGTCTTTGTCTTGTCTTTGTCTTGTCTTTGTCTTGTCTTTGTCTTGTCTTTGTCTTGTCTTTGTCTTGTCTTTGTCTTGTCTTTGTCTTGTCTTTGTCTTGTCTTTGTCTTGTCTTTGTCTTGTCTTTGTCTTGTCTTTGTCTTGTCTTTGTCTTGTCTTTGTCTTGTCTTTGTCTTGTCTTTGTCTTGTCTTTGTCTTGTCTTTGTCTTGTCTTTGTCTTGTCTTTGTCTTGTCTTTGTCTTGTCTTTGTCTTGTCTTTGTCTTGTCTTTGTCTTGTCTTTGTCTTGTCTTTGTCTTGTCTTTGTCTTGTCTTTGTCTTGTCTTTGTCTTGTCTTTGTCTTGTCTTTGTCTTGTCTTTGTCTTGTCTTTGTCTTGTCTTTGTCTTGTCTTTGTCTTGTCTTTGTCTTGTCTTTGTCTTGTCTTTGTCTTGTCTTTGTCTTGTCTTTGTCTTGTCTTTGTCTTGTCTTTGTCTTGTCTTTGTCTTGTCTTTGTCTTGTCTTTGTCTTGTCTTTGTCTTGTCTTTGTCTTGTCTTTGTCTTGTCTTTGTCTTGTCTTTGTCTTGTCTTTGTCTTGTCTTTGTCTTGTCTTTGTCTTGTCTTTGTCTTGTCTTTGTCTTGTCTTTGTCTTGTCTTTGTCTTGTCTTTGTCTTGTCTTTGTCTTGTCTTTGTCTTGTCTTTGTCTTGTCTTTGTCTTGTCTTTGTCTTGTCTTTGTCTTGTCTTTGTCTTGTCTTTGTCTTGTCTTTGTCTTGTCTTTGTCTTGTCTTTGTCTTGTCTTTGTCTTGTCTTTGTCTTGTCTTTGTCTTGTCTTTGTCTTGTCTTTGTCTTGTCTTTGTCTTGTCTTTGTCTTGTCTTTGTCTTGTCTTTGTCTTGTCTTTGTCTTGTCTTTGTCTTGTCTTTGTCTTGTCTTTGTCTTGTCTTTGTCTTGTCTTTGTCTTGTCTTTGTCTTGTCTTGTCTTGTCTTTGTCTTGTCTTTGTCTTGTCTTTGTCTTGTCTTTGTCTTGTCTTTGTCTTGTCTTTGTCTTGTCTTTGTCTTGTCTTTGTCTTGTCTTTGTCTTGTCTTTGTCTTGTCTTTGTCTTGTCTTTGTCTTGTCTTTGTCTTGTCTTTGTCTTGTCTTTGTCTTGTCTTTGTCTTGTCTTTGTCTTGTCTTTGTCTTGTCTTTGTCTTGTCTTTGTCTTGTCTTTGTCTTGTCTTTGTCTTGTCTTTGTCTTGTCTTTGTCTTGTCTTTGTCTTGTCTTTGTCTTGTCTTTGTCTTGTCTTTGTCTTGTCTTTGTCTTGTCTTTGTCTTGTCTTTGTCTTGTCTTTGTCTTGTCTTTGTCTTGTCTTTGTCTTGTCTTTGTCTTGTCTTTGTCTTGTCTTTGTCTTGTCTTTGTCTTGTCTTTGTCTTGTCTTTGTCTTGTCTTTGTCTTGTCTTTGTCTTGTCTTTGTCTTGTCTTTGTCTTGTCTTTGTCTTGTCTTTGTCTTGTCTTTGTCTTGTCTTTGTCTTGTCTTTGTCTTGTCTTTGTCTTGTCTTTGTCTTGTCTTTGTCTTGTCTTTGTCTTGTCTTTGTCTTGTCTTTGTCTTGTCTTTGTCTTGTCTTTGTCTTGTCTTTGTCTTGTCTTTGTCTTGTCTTTGTCTTGTCTTTGTCTTGTCTTTGTCTTGTCTTTGTCTTGTCTTTGTCTTGTCTTTGTCTTGTCTTTGTCTTGTCTTTGTCTTGTCTTTGTCTTGTCTTTGTCTTGTCTTTGTCTTGTCTTTGTCTTGTCTTTGTCTTGTCTTTGTCTTGTCTTTGTCTTGTCTTTGTCTTGTCTTTGTCTTGTCTTTGTCTTGTCTTTGTCTTGTCTTTGTCTTGTCTTTGTCTTGTCTTTGTCTTGTCTTTGTCTTGTCTTTGTCTTGTCTTTGTCTTGTCTTTGTCTTGTCTTTGTCTTGTCTTGTCTTTGTCTTGTCTTTGTCTTGTCTTTGTCTTGTCTTTGTCTTGTCTTTGTCTTGTCTTTGTCTTGTCTTTGTCTTGTCTTTGTCTTGTCTTTGTCTTGTCTTTGTCTTGTCTTTGTCTTGTCTTTGTCTTGTCTTTGTCTTGTCTTTGTCTTGTCTTTGTCTTGTCTTTGTCTTGTCTTTGTCTTGTCTTTGTCTTGTCTTTGTCTTGTCTTTGTCTTGTCTTTGTCTTGTCTTTGTCTTGTCTTTGTCTTGTCTTTGTCTTGTCTTTGTCTTGTCTTTGTCTTGTCTTTGTCTTGTCTTTGTCTTGTCTTTGTCTTGTCTTTGTCTTGTCTTTGTCTTGTCTTTGTCTTGTCTTTGTCTTGTCTTTGTCTTGTCTTTGTCTTGTCTTTGTCTTGTCTTTGTCTTGTCTTTGTCTTGTCTTTGTCTTGTCTTTGTCTTGTCTTTGTCTTGTCTTTGTCTTGTCTTTGTCTTGTCTTTGTCTTGTCTTTGTCTTGTCTTTGTCTTGTCTTTGTCTTGTCTTTGTCTTGTCTTTGTCTTGTCTTTGTCTTGTCTTTGTCTTGTCTTTGTCTTGTCTTTGTCTTGTCTTTGTCTTGTCTTTGTCTTGTCTTTGTCTTGTCTTTGTCTTGTCTTTGTCTTGTCTTTGTCTTGTCTTTGTCTTGTCTTTGTCTTGTCTTTGTCTTGTCTTTGTCTTGTCTTTGTCTTGTCTTTGTCTTGTCTTTGTCTTGTCTTTGTCTTGTCTTTGTCTTGTCTTTGTCTTGTCTTTGTCTTGTCTTTGTCTTGTCTTTGTCTTGTCTTTGTCTTGTCTTTGTCTTGTCTTTGTCTTGTCTTTGTCTTGTCTTTGTCTTGTCTTTGTCTTGTCTTTGTCTTGTCTTTGTCTTGTCTTTGTCTTGTCTTTGTCTTGTCTTTGTCTTGTCTTTGTCTTGTCTTTGTCTTGTCTTTGTCTTGTCTTTGTCTTGTCTTTGTCTTGTCTTTGTCTTGTCTTTGTCTTGTCTTTGTCTTGTCTTTGTCTTGTCTTTGTCTTGTCTTTGTCTTGTCTTTGTCTTGTCTTTGTCTTGTCTTTGTCTTGTCTTTGTCTTGTCTTTGTCTTGTCTTTGTCTTGTCTTTGTCTTGTCTTTGTCTTGTCTTTGTCTTGTCTTTGTCTTGTCTTTGTCTTGTCTTTGTCTTGTCTTTGTCTTGTCTTGTCTTGTCTTGTCTTTGTCTTGTCTTTGTCTTGTCTTTGTCTTGTCTTTGTCTTGTCTTTGTCTTGTCTTTGTCTTGTCTTTGTCTTGTCTTTGTCTTGTCTTTGTCTTGTCTTTGTCTTGTCTTTGTCTTGTCTTTGTCTTGTCTTTGTCTTGTCTTTGTCTTGTCTTTGTCTTGTCTTTGTCTTGTCTTTGTCTTGTCTTTGTCTTGTCTTTGTCTTGTCTTTGTCTTGTCTTTGTCTTGTCTTTGTCTTGTCTTTGTCTTGTCTTTGTCTTGTCTTTGTCTTGTCTTTGTCTTGTCTTTGTCTTGTCTTTGTCTTGTCTTTGTCTTGTCTTTGTCTTGTCTTTGTCTTGTCTTTGTCTTGTCTTTGTCTTGTCTTTGTCTTGTCTTTGTCTTGTCTTTGTCTTGTCTTTGTCTTGTCTTTGTCTTGTCTTTGTCTTGTCTTTGTCTTGTCTTTGTCTTGTCTTTGTCTTGTCTTTGTCTTGTCTTTGTCTTGTCTTTGTCTTGTCTTTGTCTTGTCTTTGTCTTGTCTTTGTCTTGTCTTTGTCTTGTCTTTGTCTTGTCTTTGTCTTGTCTTTGTCTTGTCTTTGTCTTGTCTTTGTCTTGTCTTTGTCTTGTCTTTGTCTTGTCTTTGTCTTGTCTTTGTCTTGTCTTTGTCTTGTCTTTGTCTTGTCTTTGTCTTGTCTTTGTCTTGTCTTTGTCTTGTCTTTGTCTTGTCTTTGTCTTGTCTTTGTCTTGTCTTTGTCTTGTCTTTGTCTTGTCTTTGTCTTGTCTTTGTCTTGTCTTTGTCTTGTCTTTGTCTTGTCTTTGTCTTGTCTTTGTCTTGTCTTTGTCTTGTCTTTGTCTTGTCTTTGTCTTGTCTTTGTCTTGTCTTTGTCTTGTCTTTGTCTTGTCTTTGTCTTGTCTTTGTCTTGTCTTTGTCTTGTCTTTGTCTTGTCTTTGTCTTGTCTTTGTCTTGTCTTTGTCTTGTCTTTGTCTTGTCTTTGTCTTGTCTTTGTCTTGTCTTTGTCTTGTCTTTGTCTTGTCTTTGTCTTGTCTTTGTCTTGTCTTTGTCTTGTCTTTGTCTTGTCTTTGTCTTGTCTTTGTCTTGTCTTTGTCTTGTCTTTGTCTTGTCTTTGTCTTGTCTTTTTTGTCTTGTCTTTGTCTTGTCTTTGTCTTGTCTTTGTCTTGTCTTTGTCTTGTCTTTGTCTTGTCTTTGTCTTGTCTTTGTCTTGTCTTTGTCTTGTCTTTGTCTTGTCTTTGTCTTGTCTTTGTCTTGTCTTTGTCTTGTCTTTGTCTTGTCTTTGTCTTGTCTTTGTCTTGTCTTTGTCTTGTCTTTGTCTTGTCTTTGTCTTGTCTTTGTCTTGTCTTTGTCTTGTCTTTGTCTTGTCTTTGTCTTGTCTTTGTCTTGTCTTTGTCTTGTCTTTGTCTTGTCTTTGTCTTGTCTTTGTCTTGTCTTTGTCTTGTCTTTGTCTTGTCTTTGTCTTGTCTTTGTCTTGTCTTTGTCTTGTCTTTGTCTTGTCTTTGTCTTGTCTTTGTCTTGTCTTTGTCTTGTCTTTGTCTTGTCTTTGTCTTGTCTTTGTCTTGTCTTTGTCTTGTCTTTGTCTTGTCTTTGTCTTGTCTTTGTCTTGTCTTTGTCTTGTCTTTGTCTTGTCTTTGTCTTGTCTTTGTCTTGTCTTTGTCTTGTCTTTGTCTTGTCTTTGTCTTGTCTTTGTCTTGTCTTTGTCTTGTCTTTGTCTTGTCTTTGTCTTGTCTTTGTCTTGTCTTTGTCTTGTCTTTGTCTTGTCTTTGTCTTGTCTTTGTCTTGTCTTTGTCTTGTCTTTGTCTTGTCTTTGTCTTGTCTTTGTCTTGTCTTTGTCTTGTCTTTGTCTTGTCTTTGTCTTGTCTTTGTCTTGTCTTTGTCTTGTCTTTGTCTTGTCTTTGTCTTGTCTTTGTCTTGTCTTTGTCTTGTCTTTGTCTTGTCTTTGTCTTGTCTTTGTCTTGTCTTTGTCTTGTCTTTGTCTTGTCTTTGTCTTGTCTTTGTCTTGTCTTTGTCTTGTCTTTGTCTTGTCTTTGTCTTGTCTTTGTCTTGTCTTTGTCTTGTCTTTGTCTTGTCTTTGTCTTGTCTTTGTCTTGTCTTTGTCTTGTCTTTGTCTTGTCTTTGTCTTGTCTTTGTCTTGTCTTTGTCTTGTCTTTGTCTTGTCTTTGTCTTGTCTTTGTCTTGTCTTTGTCTTGTCTTTGTCTTGTCTTTGTCTTGTCTTTGTCTTGTCTTTGTCTTGTCTTTGTCTTGTCTTTGTCTTGTCTTTGTCTTGTCTTTGTCTTGTCTTTGTCTTGTCTTTGTCTTGTCTTTGTCTTGTCTTTGTCTTGTCTTTGTCTTGTCTTTGTCTTGTCTTTGTCTTGTCTTTGTCTTGTCTTTGTCTTGTCTTTGTCTTGTCTTTGTCTTGTCTTTGTCTTGTCTTTGTCTTGTCTTTGTCTTGTCTTTGTCTTGTCTTTGTCTTGTCTTTGTCTTGTCTTTGTCTTGTCTTTGTCTTGTCTTTGTCTTGTCTTTGTCTTGTCTTTGTCTTGTCTTTGTCTTGTCTTTGTCTTGTCTTTGTCTTGTCTTTGTCTTGTCTTTGTCTTGTCTTTGTCTTGTCTTTGTCTTGTCTTTGTCTTGTCTTTGTCTTGTCTTTGTCTTGTCTTTGTCTTGTCTTTGTCTTGTCTTTGTCTTGTCTTTGTCTTGTCTTTGTCTTGTCTTTGTCTTGTCTTTGTCTTGTCTTTGTCTTGTCTTTGTCTTGTCTTTGTCTTGTCTTTGTCTTGTCTTTGTCTTGTCTTTGTCTTGTCTTTGTCTTGTCTTTGTCTTGTCTTTGTCTTGTCTTTGTCTTGTCTTTGTCTTGTCTTTGTCTTGTCTTTGTCTTGTCTTTGTCTTGTCTTTGTCTTGTCTTTGTCTTGTCTTTGTCTTGTCTTTGTCTTGTCTTTGTCTTGTCTTTGTCTTGTCTTTGTCTTGTCTTTGTCTTGTCTTTGTCTTGTCTTTGTCTTGTCTTTGTCTTGTCTTTGTCTTGTCTTTGTCTTGTCTTTGTCTTGTCTTTGTCTTGTCTTTGTCTTGTCTTTGTCTTGTCTTTGTCTTGTCTTTGTCTTGTCTTTGTCTTGTCTTTGTCTTGTCTTTGTCTTGTCTTTGTCTTGTCTTTGTCTTGTCTTTGTCTTGTCTTTGTCTTGTCTTTGTCTTGTCTTTGTCTTGTCTTTGTCTTGTCTTTGTCTTGTCTTTGTCTTGTCTTTGTCTTGTCTTTGTCTTGTCTTTGTCTTGTCTTTGTCTTGTCTTTGTCTTGTCTTTGTCTTGTCTTTGTCTTGTCTTTGTCTTGTCTTTGTCTTGTCTTTGTCTTGTCTTTGTCTTGTCTTTGTCTTGTCTTTGTCTTGTCTTTGTCTTGTCTTTGTCTTGTCTTTGTCTTGTCTTTGTCTTGTCTTTGTCTTGTCTTTGTCTTGTCTTTGTCTTGTCTTTGTCTTGTCTTTGTCTTGTCTTTGTCTTGTCTTTGTCTTGTCTTTGTCTTGTCTTTGTCTTGTCTTTGTCTTGTCTTTGTCTTGTCTTTGTCTTGTCTTTGTCTTGTCTTTGTCTTGTCTTTGTCTTGTCTTTGTCTTGTCTTTGTCTTGTCTTTGTCTTGTCTTTGTCTTGTCTTTGTCTTGTCTTTGTCTTGTCTTTGTCTTGTCTTTGTCTTGTCTTTGTCTTGTCTTTGTCTTGTCTTTGTCTTGTCTTTGTCTTGTCTTTGTCTTGTCTTTGTCTTGTCTTTGTCTTGTCTTTGTCTTGTCTTTGTCTTGTCTTTGTCTTGTCTTTGTCTTGTCTTTGTCTTGTCTTTGTCTTGTCTTTGTCTTGTCTTTGTCTTGTCTTTGTCTTGTCTTTGTCTCTTTGTCTTGTCTTTGTCTTGTCTTTGTCTTGTCTTTGTCTTGTCTTTGTCTTGTCTTTGTCTTGTCTTTGTCTTGTCTTTGTCTTGTCTTTGTCTTGTCTTTGTCTTGTCTTTGTCTTGTCTTTGTCTTGTCTTTGTCTTGTCTTTGTCTTGTCTTTGTCTTGTCTTTGTCTTGTCTTTGTCTTGTCTTTGTCTTGTCTTTGTCTTGTCTTTGTCTTGTCTTTGTCTTGTCTTTGTCTTGTCTTTGTCTTGTCTTTGTCTTGTCTTTGTCTTGTCTTTGTCTTGTCTTTGTCTTGTCTTTGTCTTGTCTTTGTCTTGTCTTTGTCTTGTCTTTGTCTTGTCTTTGTCTTGTCTTTGTCTTGTCTTTGTCTTGTCTTTGTCTTGTCTTTGTCTTGTCTTTGTCTTGTCTTTGTCTTGTCTTTGTCTTGTCTTTGTCTTGTCTTTGTCTTGTCTTTGTCTTGTCTTTGTCTTGTCTTTGTCTTGTCTTTGTCTTGTCTTTGTCTTGTCTTTGTCTTGTCTTTGTCTTGTCTTTGTCTTGTCTTTGTCTTGTCTTTGTCTTGTCTTTGTCTTGTCTTTGTCTTGTCTTTGTCTTGTCTTTGTCTTGTCTTTGTCTTGTCTTTGTCTTGTCTTTGTCTTGTCTTTGTCTTGTCTTTGTCTTGTCTTTGTCTTGTCTTTGTCTTGTCTTTGTCTTGTCTTTGTCTTGTCTTTGTCTTGTCTTTGTCTTGTCTTTGTCTTGTCTTTGTCTTGTCTTTGTCTTGTCTTTGTCTTGTCTTTGTCTTGTCTTTGTCTTGTCTTTGTCTTGTCTTTGTCTTGTCTTTGTCTTGTCTTTGTCTTGTCTTTGTCTTGTCTTTGTCTTGTCTTTGTCTTGTCTTTGTCTTGTCTTTGTCTTGTCTTTGTCTTGTCTTTGTCTTGTCTTTGTCTTGTCTTTGTCTTGTCTTTGTCTTGTCTTTGTCTTGTCTTTGTCTTGTCTTTGTCTTGTCTTTGTCTTGTCTTTGTCTTGTCTTTGTCTTGTCTTTGTCTTGTCTTTGTCTTGTCTTTGTCTTGTCTTTGTCTTGTCTTTGTCTTGTCTTTGTCTTGTCTTTGTCTTGTCTTTGTCTTGTCTTTGTCTTGTCTTTGTCTTGTCTTTGTCTTGTCTTTGTCTTGTCTTTGTCTTGTCTTTGTCTTGTCTTTGTCTTGTCTTTGTCTTGTCTTTGTCTTGTCTTTGTCTTGTCTTTGTCTTGTCTTTGTCTTGTCTTTGTCTTGTCTTTGTCTTGTCTTTGTCTTGTCTTTGTCTTGTCTTTGTCTTGTCTTTGTCTTGTCTTTGTCTTGTCTTTGTCTTGTCTTTGTCTTGTCTTTGTCTTGTCTTTGTCTTGTCTTTGTCTTGTCTTTGTCTTGTCTTTGTCTTGTCTTTGTCTTGTCTTTGTCTTGTCTTTGTCTTGTCTTTGTCTTGTCTTTGTCTTGTCTTTGTCTTGTCTTTGTCTTGTCTTTGTCTTGTCTTTGTCTTGTCTTTGTCTTGTCTTTGTCTTGTCTTTGTCTTGTCTTTGTCTTGTCTTTGTCTTGTCTTTGTCTTGTCTTTGTCTTGTCTTTGTCTTGTCTTTGTCTTGTCTTTGTCTTGTCTTTGTCTTGTCTTTGTCTTGTCTTTGTCTTGTCTTTGTCTTGTCTTTGTCTTGTCTTTGTCTTGTCTTTGTCTTGTCTTTGTCTTGTCTTTGTCTTGTCTTTGTCTTGTCTTTGTCTTGTCTTTGTCTTGTCTTTGTCTTGTCTTTGTCTTGTCTTTGTCTTGTCTTTGTCTTGTCTTTGTCTTGTCTTTGTCTTGTCTTTGTCTTGTCTTTGTCTTGTCTTTGTCTTGTCTTTGTCTTGTCTTTGTCTTGTCTTTGTCTTGTCTTTGTCTTGTCTTTGTCTTGTCTTTGTCTTGTCTTTGTCTTGTCTTTGTCTTGTCTTTGTCTTGTCTTTGTCTTGTCTTTGTCTTGTCTTTGTCTTGTCTTTGTCTTGTCTTTGTCTTGTCTTTGTCTTGTCTTTGTCTTGTCTTTGTCTTGTCTTTGTCTTGTCTTTGTCTTGTCTTTGTCTTGTCTTTGTCTTGTCTTTGTCTTGTCTTTGTCTTGTCTTTGTCTTGTCTTTGTCTTGTCTTTGTCTTGTCTTTGTCTTGTCTTTGTCTTGTCTTTGTCTTGTCTTTGTCTTGTCTTTGTCTTGTCTTTGTCTTGTCTTTGTCTTGTCTTTGTCTTGTCTTTGTCTTGTCTTTGTCTTGTCTTTGTCTTGTCTTTGTCTTGTCTTTGTCTTGTCTTTGTCTTGTCTTTGTCTTGTCTTTGTCTTGTCTTTGTCTTGTCTTTGTCTTGTCTTTGTCTTGTCTTTGTCTTGTCTTTGTCTTGTCTTTGTCTTGTCTTTGTCTTGTCTTTGTCTTGTCTTTGTCTTGTCTTTGTCTTGTCTTTGTCTTGTCTTTGTCTTGTCTTTGTCTTGTCTTTGTCTTGTCTTTGTCTTGTCTTTGTCTTGTCTTTGTCTTGTCTTTGTCTTGTCTTTGTCTTGTCTTTGTCTTGTCTTTGTCTTGTCTTTGTCTTGTCTTTGTCTTGTCTTTGTCTTGTCTTTGTCTTGTCTTTGTCTTGTCTTTGTCTTGTCTTTGTCTTGTCTTTGTCTTGTCTTTGTCTTGTCTTTGTCTTGTCTTTGTCTTGTCTTTGTCTTGTCTTTGTCTTGTCTTTGTCTTGTCTTTGTCTTGTCTTTGTCTTGTCTTTGTCTTGTCTTTGTCTTGTCTTTGTCTTGTCTTTGTCTTGTCTTTGTCTTGTCTTTGTCTTGTCTTTGTCTTGTCTTTGTCTTGTCTTTGTCTTGTCTTTGTCTTGTCTTGTCTTTGTCTTGTCTTTGTCTTGTCTTTGTCTTGTCTTTGTCTTGTCTTTGTCTTGTCTTTGTCTTGTCTTTGTCTTGTCTTTGTCTTGTCTTTGTCTTGTCTTTGTCTTGTCTTTGTCTTGTCTTTGTCTTGTCTTTGTCTTGTCTTTGTCTTGTCTTTGTCTTGTCTTTGTCTTGTCTTTGTCTTGTCTTTGTCTTGTCTTTGTCTTGTCTTTGTCTTGTCTTTGTCTTGTCTTTGTCTTGTCTTTGTCTTGTCTTTGTCTTGTCTTTGTCTTGTCTTTGTCTTGTCTTTGTCTTGTCTTTGTCTTGTCTTTGTCTTGTCTTTGTCTTGTCTTTGTCTTGTCTTTGTCTTGTCTTTGTCTTGTCTTTGTCTTGTCTTTGTCTTGTCTTTGTCTTGTCTTTGTCTTGTCTTTGTCTTGTCTTTGTCTTGTCTTTGTCTTGTCTTTGTCTTGTCTTTGTCTTGTCTTTGTCTTGTCTTTGTCTTGTCTTTGTCTTGTCTTTGTCTTGTCTTTGTCTTGTCTTTGTCTTGTCTTTGTCTTGTCTTTGTCTTGTCTTTGTCTTGTCTTTGTCTTGTCTTTGTCTTGTCTTTGTCTTGTCTTTGTCTTGTCTTTGTCTTGTCTTTGTCTTGTCTTTGTCTTGTCTTTGTCTTGTCTTTGTCTTGTCTTTGTCTTGTCTTTGTCTTGTCTTTGTCTTGTCTTTGTCTTGTCTTTGTCTTGTCTTTGTCTTGTCTTTGTCTTGTCTTTGTCTTGTCTTTGTCTTGTCTTTGTCTTGTCTTTGTCTTGTCTTTGTCTTGTCTTTGTCTTGTCTTTGTCTTGTCTTTGTCTTGTCTTTGTCTTGTCTTTGTCTTGTCTTTGTCTTGTCTTTGTCTTGTCTTTGTCTTGTCTTTGTCTTGTCTTTGTCTTGTCTTTGTCTTGTCTTTGTCTTGTCTTTGTCTTGTCTTTGTCTTGTCTTTGTCTTGTCTTTGTCTTGTCTTTGTCTTGTCTTTGTCTTGTCTTTGTCTTGTCTTTGTCTTGTCTTTGTCTTGTCTTTGTCTTGTCTTTGTCTTGTCTTTGTCTTGTCTTTGTCTTGTCTTTGTCTTGTCTTTGTCTTGTCTTTGTCTTGTCTTTGTCTTGTCTTTGTCTTGTCTTTGTCTTGTCTTTGTCTTGTCTTTGTCTTGTCTTTGTCTTGTCTTTGTCTTGTCTTTGTCTTGTCTTTGTCTTGTCTTTGTCTTGTCTTTGTCTTGTCTTTGTCTTGTCTTTGTCTTGTCTTTGTCTTGTCTTTGTCTTGTCTTTGTCTTGTCTTTGTCTTGTCTTTGTCTTGTCTTGTCTTTGTCTTGTCTTTGTCTTGTCTTTGTCTTGTCTTGTCTTGTCTTTGTCTTGTCTTTGTCTTGTCTTTGTCTTGTCTTTGTCTTGTCTTTGTCTTGTCTTTGTCTTGTCTTTGTCTTGTCTTTGTCTTGTCTTTGTCTTGTCTTTGTCTTGTCTTTGTCTTGTCTTTGTCTTGTCTTTGTCTTGTCTTTGTCTTGTCTTTGTCTTGTCTTTGTCTTGTCTTTGTCTTGTCTTTGTCTTGTCTTTGTCTTGTCTTTGTCTTGTCTTTGTCTTGTCTTTGTCTTGTCTTTGTCTTGTCTTTGTCTTGTCTTTGTCTTGTCTTTGTCTTGTCTTTGTCTTGTCTTTGTCTTGTCTTTGTCTTGTCTTTGTCTTGTCTTTGTCTTGTCTTTGTCTTGTCTTTGTCTTGTCTTTGTCTTGTCTTTGTCTTGTCTTTGTCTTGTCTTTGTCTTGTCTTTGTCTTGTCTTTGTCTTGTCTTTGTCTTGTCTTTGTCTTGTCTTTGTCTTGTCTTTGTCTTGTCTTTGTCTTGTCTTTGTCTTGTCTTTGTCTTGTCTTTGTCTTGTCTTTGTCTTGTCTTTGTCTTGTCTTTGTCTTGTCTTTGTCTTGTCTTTGTCTTGTCTTTGTCTTGTCTTTGTCTTGTCTTTGTCTTGTCTTTGTCTTGTCTTTGTCTTGTCTTTGTCTTGTCTTTGTCTTGTCTTTGTCTTGTCTTTGTCTTGTCTTTGTCTTGTCTTTGTCTTGTCTTTGTCTTGTCTTTGTCTTGTCTTTGTCTTGTCTTTGTCTTGTCTTTGTCTTGTCTTTGTCTTGTCTTTGTCTTGTCTTTGTCTTGTCTTTGTCTTGTCTTTGTCTTGTCTTTGTCTTGTCTTTGTCTTGTCTTTGTCTTGTCTTTGTCTTGTCTTTGTCTTGTCTTTGTCTTGTCTTTGTCTTGTCTTTGTCTTGTCTTTGTCTTGTCTTTGTCTTGTCTTTGTCTTGTCTTTGTCTTGTCTTTGTCTTGTCTTTGTCTTGTCTTTGTCTTGTCTTTGTCTTGTCTTTGTCTTGTCTTTGTCTTGTCTTTGTCTTGTCTTTGTCTTGTCTTTGTCTTGTCTTTGTCTTGTCTTTGTCTTGTCTTTGTCTTGTCTTTGTCTTGTCTTTGTCTTGTCTTTGTCTTGTCTTTGTCTTGTCTTTGTCTTGTCTTTGTCTTGTCTTTGTCTTGTCTTTGTCTTGTCTTTGTCTTGTCTTTGTCTTGTCTTTGTCTTGTCTTTGTCTTGTCTTTGTCTTGTCTTTGTCTTGTCTTTGTCTTGTCTTTGTCTTGTCTTTGTCTTGTCTTTGTCTTGTCTTTGTCTTGTCTTTGTCTTGTCTTTGTCTTGTCTTTGTCTTGTCTTTGTCTTGTCTTTGTCTTGTCTTTGTCTTGTCTTTGTCTTGTCTTTGTCTTGTCTTTGTCTTGTCTTTGTCTTGTCTTTGTCTTGTCTTTGTCTTGTCTTTGTCTTGTCTTTGTCTTGTCTTTGTCTTGTCTTTGTCTTGTCTTTGTCTTGTCTTTGTCTTGTCTTTGTCTTGTCTTTGTCTTGTCTTTGTCTTGTCTTTGTCTTGTCTTTGTCTTGTCTTTGTCTTGTCTTTGTCTTGTCTTTGTCTTGTCTTTGTCTTGTCTTTGTCTTGTCTTTGTCTTGTCTTTGTCTTGTCTTTGTCTTGTCTTTGTCTTGTCTTTGTCTTGTCTTTGTCTTGTCTTTGTCTTGTCTTTGTCTTGTCTTTGTCTTGTCTTTGTCTTGTCTTTGTCTTGTCTTTGTCTTGTCTTTGTCTTGTCTTTGTCTTGTCTTTGTCTTGTCTTTGTCTTGTCTTTGTCTTGTCTTTGTCTTGTCTTTGTCTTGTCTTTGTCTTGTCTTTGTCTTGTCTTTGTCTTGTCTTTGTCTTGTCTTTGTCTTGTCTTTGTCTTGTCTTTGTCTTGTCTTTGTCTTGTCTTTGTCTTGTCTTTGTCTTGTCTTTGTCTTGTCTTTGTCTTGTCTTTGTCTTGTCTTTGTCTTGTCTTTGTCTTGTCTTTGTCTTGTCTTTGTCTTGTCTTTGTCTTGTCTTTGTCTTGTCTTTGTCTTGTCTTTGTCTTGTCTTTGTCTTGTCTTTGTCTTGTCTTTGTCTTGTCTTTGTCTTGTCTTTGTCTTGTCTTTGTCTTGTCTTTGTCTTGTCTTTGTCTTGTCTTTGTCTTGTCTTTGTCTTGTCTTTGTCTTGTCTTTGTCTTGTCTTTGTCTTGTCTTTGTCTTGTCTTTGTCTTGTCTTTGTCTTGTCTTTGTCTTGTCTTTGTCTTGTCTTTGTCTTGTCTTTGTCTTGTCTTTGTCTTGTCTTTGTCTTGTCTTTGTCTTGTCTTTGTCTTGTCTTTGTCTTGTCTTTGTCTTGTCTTTGTCTTGTCTTTGTCTTGTCTTTGTCTTGTCTTTGTCTTGTCTTTGTCTTGTCTTTGTCTTGTCTTTGTCTTGTCTTTGTCTTGTCTTTGTCTTGTCTTTGTCTTGTCTTTGTCTTGTCTTTGTCTTGTCTTTGTCTTGTCTTTGTCTTGTCTTTGTCTTGTCTTTGTCTTGTCTTTGTCTTGTCTTTGTCTTGTCTTTGTCTTGTCTTTGTCTTGTCTTTGTCTTGTCTTTGTCTTGTCTTTGTCTTGTCTTTGTCTTGTCTTTGTCTTGTCTTTGTCTTGTCTTGTCTTTGTCTTGTCTTTGTCTTGTCTTTGTCTTGTCTTTTGTCTTGTCTTGTCTTTGTCTTGTCTTTGTCTTGTCTTTGTCTTGTCTTTGTCTTGTCTTTGTCTTGTCTTTGTCTTGTCTTTGTCTTGTCTTTGTCTTGTCTTGTCTGTCTTTGTCTTGTCTTTGTCTTGTCTTGTCTTTGTCTTGTCTTTGTCTTGTCTTTGTCTTGTCTTTGTCTTGTCTTTGTCTTGTCTTTGTCTTGTCTTTGTCTTGTCTTTGTCTTGTCTTTGTCTTGTCTTTGTCTTGTCTTTGTCTTGTCTTTGTCTTGTCTTTGTCTTGTCTTTGTCTTGTCTTTGTCTTGTCTTTGTCTTGTCTTTGTCTTGTCTTTGTCTTGTCTTTGTCTTGTCTTTGTCTTGTCTTTGTCTTGTCTTTGTCTTGTCTTTGTCTTGTCTTTGTCTTGTCTTTGTCTTGTCTTTGTCTTGTCTTTGTCTTGTCTTTGTCTTGTCTTTGTCTTGTCTTTGTCTTGTCTTTGTCTTGTCTTTGTCTTGTCTTTGTCTTGTCTTTGTCTTGTCTTTGTCTTGTCTTTGTCTTGTCTTTGTCTTGTCTTTGTCTTGTCTTTGTCTTGTCTTTGTCTTGTCTTTGTCTTGTCTTTGTCTTGTCTTTGTCTTGTCTTTGTCTTGTCTTTGTCTTGTCTTTGTCTTGTCTTTGTCTTGTCTTTGTCTTGTCTTTGTCTTGTCTTTGTCTTGTCTTTGTCTTGTCTTTGTCTTGTCTTTGTCTTGTCTTTGTCTTGTCTTTGTCTTGTCTTTGTCTTGTCTTTGTCTTGTCTTTGTCTTGTCTTTGTCTTGTCTTTGTCTTGTCTTTGTCTTGTCTTTGTCTTGTCTTTGTCTTGTCTTTGTCTTGTCTTTGTCTTGTCTTTGTCTTGTCTTTGTCTTGTCTTTGTCTTGTCTTTGTCTTGTCTTTGTCTTGTCTTTGTCTTGTCTTTGTCTTGTCTTTGTCTTGTCTTTGTCTTGTCTTTGTCTTGTCTTTGTCTTGTCTTTGTCTTGTCTTTGTCTTGTCTTTGTCTTGTCTTTGTCTTGTCTTTGTCTTGTCTTTGTCTTGTCTTTGTCTTGTCTTTTGTCTTGTCTTTGTCTTGTCTTTGTCTTGTCTTTGTCTTGTCTTTGTCTTGTCTTTGTCTTGTCTTTGTCTTGTCTTTGTCTTGTCTTTGTCTTGTCTTTGTCTTGTCTTTGTCTTGTCTTTGTCTTGTCTTTGTCTTGTCTTTGTCTTGTCTTTGTCTTGTCTTTGTCTTGTCTTGTCTTTGTCTTGTCTTTGTCTTGTCTTTGTCTTGTCTTTGTCTTGTCTTTGTCTTGTCTTTGTCTTGTCTTTGTCTTGTCTTTGTCTTGTCTTTGTCTTGTCTTTGTCTTGTCTTTGTCTTGTCTTTGTCTTGTCTTCTTGTCTTGTCTTTGTCTTGTCTTTGTCTTGTCTTTGTCTTGTCTTTGTCTTGTCTTTGTCTTGTCTTTGTCTTGTCTTTGTCTTGTCTTTGTCTTGTCTTTGTCTTGTCTTTGTCTTGTCTTTGTCTTGTCTTTGTCTTGTCTTTGTCTTGTCTTTGTCTTGTCTTTGTCTTGTCTTTGTCTTGTCTTTGTCTTGTCTTTGTCTTGTCTTTGTCTTGTCTTTGTCTTGTCTTTGTCTTGTCTTTGTCTTGTCTTTGTCTTGTCTTTGTCTTGTCTTTGTCTTGTCTTTGTCTTGTCTTTGTCTTGTCTTTGTCTTGTCTTTGTCTTGTCTTTGTCTTGTCTTTGTCTTGTCTTTGTCTTGTCTTTGTCTTGTCTTTGTCTTGTCTTTGTCTTGTCTTTGTCTTGTCTTTGTCTTGTCTTTGTCTTGTCTTTGTCTTGTCTTTGTCTTGTCTTTGTCTTGTCTTTGTCTTGTCTTTGTCTTGTCTTTGTCTTGTCTTTGTCTTGTCTTTGTCTTGTCTTTGTCTTGTCTTTGTCTTGTCTTTGTCTTGTCTTTGTCTTGTCTTTGTCTTGTCTTTGTCTTGTCTTTGTCTTGTCTTTGTCTTGTCTTTGTCTTGTCTTTGTCTTGTCTTTGTCTTGTCTTTGTCTTGTCTTTGTCTTGTCTTTGTCTTGTCTTTGTCTTGTCTTTGTCTTGTCTTTGTCTTGTCTTTGTCTTGTCTTTGTCTTGTCTTTGTCTTGTCTTTGTCTTGTCTTTGTCTTGTCTTTGTCTTGTCTTTGTCTTGTCTTTGTCTTGTCTTTGTCTTGTCTTTGTCTTGTCTTTGTCTTGTCTTTGTCTTGTCTTTGTCTTGTCTTTGTCTTGTCTTTGTCTTGTCTTTGTCTTGTCTTTGTCTTGTCTTTGTCTTGTCTTTGTCTTGTCTTTGTCTTGTCTTTGTCTTGTCTTTGTCTTGTCTTTGTCTTGTCTTTGTCTTGTCTTTGTCTTGTCTTTGTCTTGTCTTTGTCTTGTCTTTGTCTTGTCTTTGTCTTGTCTTTGTCTTGTCTTTGTCTTGTCTTTGTCTTGTCTTTGTCTTGTCTTTGTCTTGTCTTTGTCTTGTCTTTGTCTTGTCTTTGTCTTGTCTTTGTCTTGTCTTTGTCTTGTCTTTGTCTTGTCTTTGTCTTGTCTTTGTCTTGTCTTTGTCTTGTCTTTGTCTTGTCTTTGTCTTGTCTTTGTCTTGTCTTTGTCTTGTCTTTGTCTTGTCTTTGTCTTGTCTTTGTCTTGTCTTTGTCTTGTCTTTGTCTTGTCTTTGTCTTGTCTTTGTCTTGTCTTTGTCTTGTCTTTGTCTTGTCTTGTCTTGTCTTTGTCTTGTCTTTGTCTTGTCTTTGTCTTGTCTTTGTCTTGTCTTTGTCTTGTCTTTGTCTTGTCTTTGTCTTGTCTTTGTCTTGTCTTTGTCTTGTCTTTGTCTTGTCTTTGTCTTGTCTTTGTCTTGTCTTTGTCTTGTCTTTGTCTTGTCTTTGTCTTGTCTTTGTCTTGTCTTTGTCTTGTCTTTGTCTTGTCTTTGTCTTGTCTTTGTCTTGTCTTTGTCTTGTCTTTGTCTTGTCTTTGTCTTGTCTTTGTCTTGTCTTTGTCTTGTCTTTGTCTTGTCTTTGTCTTGTCTTTGTCTTGTCTTTGTCTTGTCTTTGTCTTGTCTTTGTCTTGTCTTTGTCTTGTCTTTGTCTTGTCTTTGTCTTGTCTTTGTCTTGTCTTTGTCTTGTCTTTGTCTTGTCTTTGTCTTGTCTTTGTCTTGTCTTTGTCTTGTCTTTGTCTTGTCTTTGTCTTGTCTTTGTCTTGTCTTTGTCTTGTCTTTGTCTTGTCTTTGTCTTGTCTTTGTCTTGTCTTTGTCTTGTCTTTGTCTTGTCTTTGTCTTGTCTTTGTCTTGTCTTTGTCTTGTCTTTGTCTTGTCTTTGTCTTGTCTTTGTCTTGTCTTTGTCTTGTCTTTGTCTTGTCTTTGTCTTGTCTTTGTCTTGTCTTTGTCTTGTCTTTGTCTTGTCTTTGTCTTGTCTTTGTCTTGTCTTTGTCTTGTCTTTGTCTTGTCTTTGTCTTGTCTTGTCTTGTCTTTGTCTTGTCTTTGTCTTGTCTTTGTCTTGTCTTTGTCTTGTCTTTGTCTTGTCTTTGTCTTGTCTTTGTCTGTCTTTGTCTTGTCTTTGTCTTGTCTTTGTCTTGTCTTTGTCTTGTCTTTGTCTTGTCTTTGTCTTGTCTTTGTCTTGTCTTTGTCTTGTCTTTGTCTTGTCTTTGTCTTGTCTTTGTCTTGTCTTTGTCTTGTCTTTGTCTTGTCTTTGTCTTGTCTTTGTCTTGTCTTTGTCTTGTCTTTGA
>NW_026683873.1:0-18538 GCF_030247195.1 Topomyia yanbarensis | reverse complement strand
CATTTTATCACAATACTTTTTGGTTATATTTTGATATATGTATTGTAGGGGTTTTTACAATCATTGTTTTCTTTTTTTCCATATTAATCGCCACTGGATTGTTCACATAACAGACATTATATGCATATGCTTCTTATGGTATATACGCTTTATATTATATCGCATTCATTGTATATTATATGTTCATTCACGTGTATTATTTAAATTATGTCATTTTAATAATTAGTTGCATTCACTCTAATTTTTATTTTCATAGAAATTGTTAGTTATTGCATGCTATTTGTGTAATGATTGATATTTTTTTTTCTTTACATTCATTACATAATAATTTGCTGAGCCAAAATGAAAGTATAGTTACTATATTCATAGTTAGGTGGAGACACTGAGCGGAGCCAATTGAATATGTCAAAAACCGGAGCCAATCGAGCATGACGTCACATAACATGCTTTCTTTGGATGTATGTGGGAAAGGTATTGTGATTATGGTCATAACTATTCAACTCTTATCTTGTGTTATCACGAGAAACGAAAAGAACCCATTTTTTTGCAACAAGAAGAGATATTCGTACAAGTATGAAATCATATCATACGATCTTCGAAATGTTTTTTTCTATTCGGGCATGTAATTACTTACTTACGACGACAATGATATTATTAAGATTGAGCTTGAACATTTACGGAAGAAGGCGTATTCGTCATTCGCAAGAAAACGATTTTCTCTTCAACAGTTAGGGACAGATTGGTGTGCCATTTTTAGGTGAATCGTTCCGTGGTTGGTTTGGCATGTGGTGGGCTTCGTTAGAGAAAGTCGCGATATTGCATATATCACGTACTACGTAGCCATTATTTTCAATCTAAGTAATTATATAGGGTGATGAACCCATTTTCGCCATGTTTCTATTATCACCCTACCCATTTGAAGCCGTTGGTTAGAGCAGTGTCTGCGCATTTAGTCAAATGGTAGCGCAACAATAGGGGCATTCGATTCGAGTTTTCGTTGAGCTCAAACACGAGAATTTCACTGTTTTCAGCGCTTTTGTGTTATTATGTTGGTTCTTAACAACGAAGCAAAATTTTAGAATTTTAGAATTTTAGAATTTTAGAATTTTAGAATTTTAGAATTTTAGAATTTTAGAATTTTAGAATTTTAGAATTTTAGAATTTTAGAATTTTAGAATTTTAGAATTTTAGAATTTTAGAATTTTAGAATTTTAGAATTTTAGAATTTTAGAATTTTAGAATTTTAGAATTTTAGAATTTTAGAATTTTAGAATTTTAGAATTTTAGAATTTTAGAATTTTAGAATTTTAGAATTTTAGAATTTTAGAATTTTAGAATTTTAGAATTTTAGAATTTTAGAATTTTAGAATTTTAGAATTTTAGAATTTTAGAATTTTAGAATTTTAGAATTTTAGAATTTTAGAATTTTAGAATTTTAGAATTTTAGAATTTTAGAATTTTAGAATTTTAGAATTTTAGAATTTTAGAATTTTAGAATTTTAGAATTTTAGAATTTTAGAATTTTAGAATTTTAGAATTTTAGAATTTTAGAATTTTAGAATTTTAGAATTTTAGAATTTTAGAATTTTAGAATTTTAGAATTTTAGAATTTTAGAATTTTAGAATTTTAGAATTTTAGAATTTTAGAATTTTAGAATTTTAGAATTTTAGAATTTTAGAATTTTAGAATTTTAGAATTTTAGAATTTTAGAATTTTAGAATTTTAGAATTTTAGAATTTTAGAATTTTAGAATTTTAGAATTTTAGAATTTTAGAATTTTAGAATTTTAGAATTTTAGAATTTTAGAATTTTAGAATTTTAGAATTTTAGAATTTTAGAATTTTAGAATTTTAGAATTTTAGAATTTTAGAATTTTAGAATTTTAGAATTTTAGAATTTTAGAATTTTAGAATTTTAGAATTTTAGAATTTTAGAATTTTAGAATTTTAGAATTTTAGAATTTTAGAATTTTAGAATTTTAGAATTTTAGAATTTTAGAATTTTAGAATTTTAGAATTTTAGAATTTTAGAATTTTAGAATTTTAGAATTTTAGAATTTTAGAATTTTAGAATTTTAGAATTTTAGAATTTTAGAATTTTAGAATTTTAGAATTTTAGAATTTTAGAATTTTAGAATTTTAGAATTTTAGAATTTTAGAATTTTAGAATTTTAGAATTTTAGAATTTTAGAATTTTAGAATTTTAGAATTTTAGAATTTTAGAATTTTAGAATTTTAGAATTTTAGAATTTTAGAATTTTAGAATTTTAGAATTTTAGAATTTTAGAATTTTAGAATTTTAGAATTTTAGAATTTTAGAATTTTAGAATTTTAGAATTTTAGAATTTTAGAATTTTAGAATTTTAGAATTTTAGAATTTTAGAATTTTAGAATTTTAGAATTTTAGAATTTTAGAATTTTAGAATTTTAGAATTTTAGAATTTTAGAATTTTAGAATTTTAGAATTTTAGAATTTTAGAATTTTAGAATTTTAGAATTTTAGAATTTTAGAATTTTAGAATTTTAGAATTTTAGAATTTTAGAATTTTAGAATTTTAGAATTTTAGAATTTTAGAATTTTAGAATTTTAGAATTTTAGAATTTTAGAATTTTAGAATTTTAGAATTTTAGAATTTTAGAATTTTAGAATTTTAGAATTTTAGAATTTTAGAATTTTAGAATTTTAGAATTTTAGAATTTTAGAATTTTAGAATTTTAGAATTTTAGAATTTTAGAATTTTAGAATTTTAGAATTTTAGAATTTTAGAATTTTAGAATTTTAGAATTTTAGAATTTTAGAATTTTAGAATTTTAGAATTTTAGAATTTTAGAATTTTAGAATTTTAGAATTTTAGAATTTTAGAATTTTAGAATTTTAGAATTTTAGAATTTTAGAATTTTAGAATTTTAGAATTTTAGAATTTTAGAATTTTAGAATTTTAGAATTTTAGAATTTTAGAATTTTAGAATTTTAGAATTTTAGAATTTTAGAATTTTAGAATTTTAGAATTTTAGAATTTTAGAATTTTAGAATTTTAGAATTTTAGAATTTTAGAATTTTAGAATTTTAGAATTTTAGAATTTTAGAATTTTAGAATTTTAGAATTTTAGAATTTTAGAATTTTAGAATTTTAGAATTTTAGAATTTTAGAATTTTAGAATTTTAGAATTTTAGAATTTTAGAATTTTAGAATTTTAGAATTTTAGAATTTTAGAATTTTAGAATTTTAGAATTTTAGAATTTTAGAATTTTAGAATTTTAGAATTTTAGAATTTTAGAATTTTAGAATTTTAGAATTTTAGAATTTTAGAATTTTAGAATTTTAGAATTTTAGAATTTTAGAATTTTAGAATTTTAGAATTTTAGAATTTTAGAATTTTAGAATTTTAGAATTTTAGAATTTTAGAATTTTAGAATTTTAGAATTTTAGAATTTTAGAATTTTAGAATTTTAGAATTTTAGAATTTTAGAATTTTAGAATTTTAGAATTTTAGAATTTTAGAATTTTAGAATTTTAGAATTTTAGAATTTTAGAATTTTAGAATTTTAGAATTTTAGAATTTTAGAATTTTAGAATTTTAGAATTTTAGAATTTTAGAATTTTAGAATTTTAGAATTTTAGAATTTTAGAATTTTAGAATTTTAGAATTTTAGAATTTTAGAATTTTAGAATTTTAGAATTTTAGAATTTTAGAATTTTAGAATTTTAGAATTTTAGAATTTTAGAATTTTAGAATTTTAGAATTTTAGAATTTTAGAATTTTAGAATTTTAGAATTTTAGAATTTTAGAATTTTAGAATTTTAGAATTTTAGAATTTTAGAATTTTAGAATTTTAGAATTTTAGAATTTTAGAATTTTAGAATTTTAGAATTTTAGAATTTTAGAATTTTAGAATTTTAGAATTTTAGAATTTTAGAATTTTAGAATTTTAGAATTTTAGAATTTTAGAATTTTAGAATTTTAGAATTTTAGAATTTTAGAATTTTAGAATTTTAGAATTTTAGAATTTTAGAATTTTAGAATTTTAGAATTTTAGAATTTTAGAATTTTAGAATTTTAGAATTTTAGAATTTTAGAATTTTAGAATTTTAGAATTTTAGAATTTTAGAATTTTAGAATTTTAGAATTTTAGAATTTTAGAATTTTAGAATTTTAGAATTTTAGAATTTTAGAATTTTAGAATTTTAGAATTTTAGAATTTTAGAATTTTAGAATTTTAGAATTTTAGAATTTTAGAATTTTAGAATTTTAGAATTTTAGAATTTTAGAATTTTAGAATTTTAGAATTTTAGAATTTTAGAATTTTAGAATTTTAGAATTTTAGAATTTTAGAATTTTAGAATTTTAGAATTTTAGAATTTTAGAATTTTAGAATTTTAGAATTTTAGAATTTTAGAATTTTAGAATTTTAGAATTTTAGAATTTTAGAATTTTAGAATTTTAGAATTTTAGAATTTTAGAATTTTAGAATTTTAGAATTTTAGAATTTTAGAATTTTAGAATTTTAGAATTTTAGAATTTTAGAATTTTAGAATTTTAGAATTTTAGAATTTTAGAATTTTAGAATTTTAGAATTTTAGAATTTTAGAATTTTAGAATTTTAGAATTTTAGAATTTTAGAATTTTAGAATTTTAGAATTTTAGAATTTTAGAATTTTAGAATTTTAGAATTTTAGAATTTTAGAATTTTAGAATTTTAGAATTTTAGAATTTTAGAATTTTAGAATTTTAGAATTTTAGAATTTTAGAATTTTAGAATTTTAGAATTTTAGAATTTTAGAATTTTAGAATTTTAGAATTTTAGAATTTTAGAATTTTAGAATTTTAGAATTTTAGAATTTTAGAATTTTAGAATTTTAGAATTTTAGAATTTTAGAATTTTAGAATTTTAGAATTTTAGAATTTTAGAATTTTAGAATTTTAGAATTTTAGAATTTTAGAATTTTAGAATTTTAGAATTTTAGAATTTTAGAATTTTAGAATTTTAGAATTTTAGAATTTTAGAATTTTAGAATTTTAGAATTTTAGAATTTTAGAATTTTAGAATTTTAGAATTTTAGAATTTTAGAATTTTAGAATTTTAGAATTTTAGAATTTTAGAATTTTAGAATTTTAGAATTTTAGAATTTTAGAATTTTAGAATTTTAGAATTTTAGAATTTTAGAATTTTAGAATTTTAGAATTTTAGAATTTTAGAATTTTAGAATTTTAGAATTTTAGAATTTTAGAATTTTAGAATTTTAGAATTTTAGAATTTTAGAATTTTAGAATTTTAGAATTTTAGAATTTTAGAATTTTAGAATTTTAGAATTTTAGAATTTTAGAATTTTAGAATTTTAGAATTTTAGAATTTTAGAATTTTAGAATTTTAGAATTTTAGAATTTTAGAATTTTAGAATTTTAGAATTTTAGAATTTTAGAATTTTAGAATTTTAGAATTTTAGAATTTTAGAATTTTAGAATTTTAGAATTTTAGAATTTTAGAATTTTAGAATTTTAGAATTTTAGAATTTTAGAATTTTAGAATTTTAGAATTTTAGAATTTTAGAATTTTAGAATTTTAGAATTTTAGAATTTTAGAATTTTAGAATTTTAGAATTTTAGAATTTTAGAATTTTAGAATTTTAGAATTTTAGAATTTTAGAATTTTAGAATTTTAGAATTTTAGAATTTTAGAATTTTAGAATTTTAGAATTTTAGAATTTTAGAATTTTAGAATTTTAGAATTTTAGAATTTTAGAATTTTAGAATTTTAGAATTTTAGAATTTTAGAATTTTAGAATTTTAGAATTTTAGAATTTTAGAATTTTAGAATTTTAGAATTTTAGAATTTTAGAATTTTAGAATTTTAGAATTTTAGAATTTTAGAATTTTAGAATTTTAGAATTTTAGAATTTTAGAATTTTAGAATTTTAGAATTTTAGAATTTTAGAATTTTAGAATTTTAGAATTTTAGAATTTTAGAATTTTAGAATTTTAGAATTTTAGAATTTTAGAATTTTAGAATTTTAGAATTTTAGAATTTTAGAATTTTAGAATTTTAGAATTTTAGAATTTTAGAATTTTAGAATTTTAGAATTTTAGAATTTTAGAATTTTAGAATTTTAGAATTTTAGAATTTTAGAATTTTAGAATTTTAGAATTTTAGAATTTTAGAATTTTAGAATTTTTGAATTTTAGAATTTTTGAATTTTTGAATTTTTGAATTTTTGAATTTTTGAATTTTTGAATTTTTGAATTTTTGAATTTTTGAATTTTTGAATTTTTGAATTTTTGAATTTTTGAATTTTTGAATTTTTGAATTTTTGAATTTTTGAATTTTTGAATTTTTGAATTTTTGAATTTTTGAATTTTTGAATTTTTGAATTTTTGAATTTTTGAATTTTTGAATTTTTGAATTTTTGAATTTTTGAATTTTTGAATTTTTGAATTTTTGAATTTTTGAATTTTTGAATTTTTGAATTTTTGAATTTTTGAATTTTTGAATTTTTGAATTTTTGAATTTTTGAATTTTTGAATTTTTGAATTTTTGAATTTTTGAATTTTTGAATTTTTGAATTTTTGAATTTTTGAATTTTTGAATTTTTGAATTTTTGAATTTTTGAATTTTTGAATTTTTGAATTTTTGAATTTTTGAATTTTTGAATTTTTGAATTTTTGAATTTTTGAATTTTTGAATTTTTGAATTTTTGAATTTTTGAATTTTTGAATTTTTGAATTTTTGAATTTTTGAATTTTTGAATTTTTGAATTTTTGAATTTTTGAATTTTTGAATTTTTGAATTTTTGAATTTTTGAATTTTTGAATTTTTGAATTTTTGAATTTTTGAATTTTTGAATTTTTGAATTTTTGAATTTTTGAATTTTTGAATTTTTGAATTTTTGAATTTTTGAATTTTTTTAGAATTTTAGAATTTTAGAATTTTAGAATTTTAGAATTTTAGAATTTTAGAATTTTAGAATTTTAGAATTTTAGAATTTTAGAATTTTAGAATTTTAGAATTTTAGAATTTTAGAATTTTAGAATTTTAGAATTTTAGAATTTTAGAATTTTGAATTTTAGAATTTTTGAATTTTTGAATTTTTGAATTTTTGAATTTTTGAATTTTTGAATTTTTGAATTTTTGAATTTTTGAATTTTTGAATTTTTGAATTTTTGAATTTTTGAATTTTTGAATTTTTGAATTTTTGAATTTTTGAATTTTTGAATTTTTGAATTTTTGAATTTTTGAATTTTTGAATTTTTGAATTTTTGAATTTTTGAATTTTTGAATTTTAGAATTTTAGAATTTTAGAATTTTAGAATTTTAGAATTTTAGAATTTTTGAATTTTTGAATTTTTGAATTTTTGAATTTTGAATTTTTGAATTTTTGAATTTTTGAATTTTTGAATTTTGAATTTTTGAATTTTTGAATTTTTGAATTTTGAATTTTTGAATTTTTGAATTTTTGAATTTTTGAATTTTTGAATTTTTGAATTTTTGAATTTTTGAATTTTTGAATTTTGAATTTTTGAATTTTTGAATTTTTGAATTTTTTGAATTTTTGAATTTTTGAATTTTTGAATTTTGAATTTTTGAATTTTTGAATTTTTGAATTTTTGAATTTTTGAATTTTTGAATTTTTGAATTTTTGAATTTTTGAATTTTTGAATTTTTGAATTTTTGAATTTTTGAATTTTTGAATTTTTGAATTTTTGAATTTTTGAATTTTTGAATTTTTGAATTTTTGAATTTTTGAATTTTTGAATTTTTGAATTTTTGAATTTTTGAATTTTTGAATTTTTGAATTTTTGAATTTTTGAATTTTTGAATTTTTGAATTTTTGAATTTTTGAATTTTTGAATTTTTGAATTTTTGAATTTTTGAATTTTTGAATTTTTGAATTTTTGAATTTTTGAATTTTTGAATTTTTGAATTTTTGAATTTTTGAATTTTTGAATTTTTGAATTTTTGAATTTTTGAATTTTTGAATTTTTGAATTTTTGAATTTTTGAATTTTTGAATTTTTGAATTTTTGAATTTTTGAATTTTTGAATTTTTGAATTTTTGAATTTTTGAATTTTTGAATTTTTGAATTTTTGAATTTTTGAATTTTTGAATTTTTGAATTTTTGAATTTTTGAATTTTTGAATTTTTGAATTTTTGAATTTTTGAATTTTTGAATTTTTGAATTTTTGAATTTTTGAATTTTTGAATTTTTGAATTTTTGAATTTTTGAATTTTTGAATTTTTGAATTTTTGAATTTTTGAATTTTTGAATTTTTGAATTTTTGAATTTTTGAATTTTTGAATTTTTGAATTTTTGAATTTTTGAATTTTTGAATTTTTGAATTTTTGAATTTTTGAATTTTGAATTTTTGAATTTTTGAATTTTTGAATTTTTGAATTTTTGAATTTTTGAATTTTTGAATTTTTGAATTTTTGAATTTTTGAATTTTTGAATTTTTGAATTTTTGAATTTTTGAATTTTTGAATTTTTGAATTTTGAATTTTTGAATTTTTGAATTTTTGAATTTTGAATTTTTGAATTTTTGAATTTTTGAATTTTGAATTTTTGAATTTTGAATTTTTGAATTTTTGAATTTTTGAATTTTTGAATTTTTGAATTTTTGAATTTTTGAATTTTGAATTTTTGAATTTTTGAATTTTTGAATTTTTGAATTTTTGAATTTTTGAATTTTGAATTTTTGAATTTTTGAATTTTTGAATTTTTGAATTTTTGAATTTTTGAATTTTTGAATTTTTGAATTTTTGAATTTTTGAATTTTTGAATTTTTGAATTTTTGAATTTTTGAATTTTTGAATTTTAGAATTTTTGAATTTTTGAATTTTTGAATTTTAGAATTTTAGAATTTTAGAATTTTAGAATTTTAGAATTTTTGAATTTTAGAATTTTAGAATTTTAGAATTTTAGAATTTTAGAATTTTAGAATTTTAGAATTTTAGAATTTTAGAATTTTAGAATTTTAGAATTTTAGAATTTTAGAATTTTAGAATTTTAGAATTTTAGAATTTTAGAATTTTAGAATTTTAGAATTTTAGAATTTTAGAATTTTAGAATTTTAGAATTTTAGAATTTTAGAATTTTAGAATTTTAGAATTTTAGAATTTTAGAATTTTAGAATTTTAGAATTTTAGAATTTTAGAATTTTAGAATTTTAGAATTTTAGAATTTTAGAATTTTAGAATTTTAGAATTTTAGAATTTTAGAATTTTAGAATTTTAGAATTTTAGAATTTTAGAATTTTAGAATTTAGAATTTTAGAATTTTAGAATTTTAGAATTTTAGAATTTTAGAATTTTAGAATTTTAGAATTTTAGAATTTTAGAATTTTAGAATTTTAGAATTTTAGAATTTTAGAATTTTAGAATTTTAGAATTTTAGAATTTTAGAATTTTAGAATTTTAGAATTTTAGAATTTTAGAATTTTAGAATTTTAGAATTTTAGAATTTTAGAATTTTAGAATTTTAGAATTTTAGAATTTTAGAATTTTAGAATTTTAGAATTTTAGAATTTTAGAATTTTAGAATTTTAGAATTTTAGAATTTTAGAATTTTAGAATTTTAGAATTTTAGAATTTTAGAATTTTAGAATTTTAGAATTTTAGAATTTTAGAATTTTAGAATTTTAGAATTTTAGAATTTTAGAATTTTAGAATTTTAGAATTTTAGAATTTAGAATTTTAGAATTTTAGAATTTTAGAATTTTAGAATTTTAGAATTTTAGAATTTTAGAATTTTAGAATTTTAGAATTTTAGAATTTTAGAATTTTAGAATTTTAGAATTTTAGAATTTTAGAATTTTAGAATTTTAGAATTTTAGAATTTTAGAATTTTAGAATTTTAGAATTTTAGAATTTTAGAATTTTAGAATTTTAGAATTTTAGAATTTTAGAATTTTAGAATTTTAGAATTTTAGAATTTTAGAATTTTAGAATTTTAGAATTTTAGAATTTTAGAATTTTAGAATTTTAGAATTTTAGAATTTTAGAATTTTAGAATTTTAGAATTTTAGAATTTTAGAATTTTAGAATTTTAGAATTTTAGAATTTTAGAATTTTAGAATTTTAGAATTTTAGAATTTTAGAATTTTAGAATTTTAGAATTTTAGAATTTTAGAATTTTAGAATTTTAGAATTTTAGAATTTTAGAATTTTAGAATTTTAGAATTTTAGAATTTTAGAATTTTAGAATTTTAGAATTTTAGAATTTTAGAATTTTAGAATTTTAGAATTTTAGAATTTTAGAATTTTAGAATTTTAGAATTTTAGAATTTTAGAATTTTAGAATTTTAGAATTTTAGAATTTTAGAATTTTAGAATTTTAGAATTTTAGAATTTTAGAATTTTAGAATTTTAGAATTTTAGAATTTTAGAATTTTAGAATTTTAGAATTTTAGAATTTTAGAATTTTAGAATTTTAGAATTTTAGAATTTTAGAATTTTAGAATTTTAGAATTTTAGAATTTTAGAATTTTAGAATTTTAGAATTTTAGAATTTTAGAATTTTTAGAATTTTAGAATTTTAGAATTTTAGAATTTTAGAATTTTAGAATTTTAGAATTTTAGAATTTTAGAATTTTAGAATTTTAGAATTTTAGAATTTTAGAATTTTAGAATTTTAGAATTTTAGAATTTTAGAATTTTAGAATTTTAGAATTTTAGAATTTTAGAATTTTAGAATTTTAGAATTTTAGAATTTTAGAATTTTAGAATTTTAGAATTTTAGAATTTTAGAATTTTAGAATTTTAGAATTTTAGAATTTTAGAATTTTAGAATTTTAGAATTTTAGAATTTTAGAATTTTAGAATTTTAGAATTTTAGAATTTTAGAATTTTAGAATTTTAGAATTTTAGAATTTTAGAATTTTAGAATTTTAGAATTTTAGAATTTTAGAATTTTAGAATTTTAGAATTTTAGAATTTTAGAATTTTAGAATTTTAGAATTTTAGAATTTTAGAATTTTAGAATTTTAGAATTTTAGAATTTTAGAATTTTAGAATTTTAGAATTTTAGAATTTTAGAATTTTAGAATTTTAGAATTTTAGAATTTTAGAATTTTAGAATTTTAGAATTTTAGAATTTTAGAATTTTAGAATTTTAGAATTTTAGAATTTTAGAATTTTAGAATTTTAGAATTTTAGAATTTTAGAATTTTAGAATTTTAGAATTTTAGAATTTAGAATTTTAGAATTTTAGAATTTTAGAATTTTAGAATTTTAGAATTTTAGAATTTTAGAATTTTAGAATTTTAGAATTTTAGAATTTTAGAATTTTAGAATTTTAGAATTTTAGAATTTTAGAATTTTAGAATTTTAGAATTTAGAATTTTAGAATTTTAGAATTTTAGAATTTTAGAATTTTAGAATTTTAGAATTTTAGAATTTTAGAATTTTAGAATTTTAGAATTTTAGAATTTTAGAATTTTAGAATTTTAGAATTTTAGAATTTTAGAATTTTAGAATTTTAGAATTTTAGAATTTTAGAATTTTAGAATTTTAGAATTTTAGAATTTTAGAATTTTAGAATTTTAGAATTTTAGAATTTTAGAATTTTAGAATTTTAGAATTTTAGAATTTTAGAATTTTAGAATTTTAGAATTTTAGAATTTTAGAATTTTAGAATTTTAGAATTTTAGAATTTTAGAATTTTAGAATTTTAGAATTTTAGAATTTTAGAATTTTAGAATTTTAGAATTTTAGAATTTTAGAATTTTAGAATTTTAGAATTTAGAATTTTAGAATTTTAGAATTTTAGAATTTTAGAATTTTAGAATTTTAGAATTTTAGAATTTTAGAATTTTAGAATTTTAGAATTTTAGAATTTTAGAATTTTAGAATTTTAGAATTTTAGAATTTTAGAATTTTAGAATTTTAGAATTTTAGAATTTTAGAATTTTAGAATTTTAGAATTTTAGAATTTTAGAATTTTAGAATTTTAGAATTTTAGAATTTTAGAATTTTAGAATTTTAGAATTTTAGAATTTTAGAATTTTAGAATTTTAGAATTTTAGAATTTTAGAATTTTAGAATTTTAGAATTTTAGAATTTTAGAATTTTAGAATTTTAGAATTTTAGAATTTTAGAATTTTAGAATTTTAGAATTTTAGAATTTTAGAATTTTAGAATTTTAGAATTTTAGAATTTTAGAATTTTAGAATTTTAGAATTTTAGAATTTTAGAATTTTAGAATTTTAGAATTTTAGAATTTTAGAATTTTAGAATTTTAGAATTTTAGAATTTTAGAATTTTAGAATTTTAGAATTTTAGAATTTTAGAATTTTAGAATTTTAGAATTTTAGAATTTTAGAATTTTAGAATTTTAGAATTTTAGAATTTTAGAATTTTAGAATTTTAGAATTTTAGAATTTTAGAATTTTAGAATTTTAGAATTTTAGAATTTTAGAATTTTAGAATTTTAGAATTTTAGAATTTTAGAATTTTAGAATTTTAGAATTTTAGAATTTTAGAATTTTAGAATTTTAGAATTTTAGAATTTTAGAATTTTAGAATTTTAGAATTTTAGAATTTTAGAATTTTAGAATTTTAGAATTTTAGAATTTTAGAATTTTAGAATTTTAGAATTTTAGAATTTTAGAATTTTAGAATTTTAGAATTTTAGAATTTTAGAATTTTAGAATTTTAGAATTTTAGAATTTTAGAATTTTAGAATTTTAGAATTTTAGAATTTTAGAATTTTAGAATTTTAGAATTTTAGAATTTTAGAATTTTAGAATTTTTGAATTTTTGAATTTTTGAATTTTTGAATTTTTGAATTTTTGAATTTTTGAATTTTTGAATTTTTGAATTTTTGAATTTTTGAATTTTGAATTTTTGAATTTTTGAATTTTTGAATTTTTGAATTTTTGAATTTTTGAATTTTTGAATTTTTGAATTTTGAATTTTTGAATTTTTGAATTTTTGAATTTTTGAATTTTTGAATTTTTGAATTTTTGAATTTTTGAATTTTTGAATTTTTGAATTTTGAATTTTTGAATTTTTGAATTTTTGAATTTTTGAATTTTTGAATTTTTGAATTTTTGAATTTTTGAATTTTTGAATTTTTGAATTTTTGAATTTTTGAATTTTTGAATTTTTGAATTTTGAATTTTTGAATTTTTGAATTTTTGAATTTTTGAATTTTTGAATTTTTGAATTTTTGAATTTTTGAATTTTTTGAATTTTTGAATTTTTGAATTTTTGAATTTTTGAATTTTTGAATTTTTGAATTTTTGAATTTTTGAATTTTTGAATTTTTGAATTTTTGAATTTTTGAATTTTTGAATTTTTGAATTTTTGAATTTTTGAATTTTTGAATTTTTGAATTTTTGAATTTTTGAATTTTTGAATTTTTGAATTTTTGAATTTTTGAATTTTTGAATTTTTGAATTTTTGAATTTTTGAATTTTTGAATTTTGAATTTTTGAATTTTTGAATTTTTGAATTTTTGAATTTTTGAATTTTTGAATTTTTGAATTTTTGAATTTTTGAATTTTTGAATTTTTGAATTTTTGAATTTTTGAATTTTGAATTTTTGAATTTTTGAATTTTTGAATTTTTGAATTTTTGAATTTTTGAATTTTTGAATTTTTGAATTTTTGAATTTTTGAATTTTTGAATTTTTGAATTTTTGAATTTTTGAATTTTGAATTTTTGAATTTTTGAATTTTGAATTTTTGAATTTTTGAATTTTTGAATTTTTGAATTTTTGAATTTTTGAATTTTGAATTTTTGAATTTTTGAATTTTTGAATTTTTGAATTTTTGAATTTTTGAATTTTTGAATTTTTTGAATTTTTGAATTTTTGAATTTTTGAATTTTTGAATTTTTGAATTTTTGAATTTTTGAATTTTTGAATTTTTGAATTTTTGAATTTTTGAATTTTGAATTTTTGAATTTTTGAATTTTTGAATTTTTGAATTTTTGAATTTTTGAATTTTTGAATTTTTGAATTTTTGAATTTTTGAATTTTTGAATTTTTGAATTTTGAATTTTTGAATTTTTGAATTTTTGAATTTTTGAATTTTTGAATTTTTGAATTTTTGAATTTTTGAATTTTTGAATTTTTGAATTTTTGAATTTTTGAATTTTTGAATTTTTGAATTTTTTGAATTTTTGAATTTTTGAATTTTTGAATTTTTGAATTTTTGAATTTTTGAATTTTTGAATTTTTGAATTTTTGAATTTTTGAATTTTTGAATTTTTGAATTTTTGAATTTTTGAATTTTTGAATTTTTGAATTTTTGAATTTTTGAATTTTTGAATTTTTGAATTTTTGAATTTTTGAATTTTTGAATTTTTGAATTTTTGAATTTTTGAATTTTTGAATTTTTGAATTTTTGAATTTTTGAATTTTTGAATTTTTGAATTTTTGAATTTTTGAATTTTTGAATTTTTGAATTTTTGAATTTTTGAATTTTTGAATTTTTGAATTTTTGAATTTTTGAATTTTTGAATTTTTGAATTTTTGAATTTTTGAATTTTTGAATTTTTGAATTTTTGAATTTTTGAATTTTTGAATTTTTGAATTTTTGAATTTTTGAATTTTTGAATTTTTGAATTTTTGAATTTTTGAATTTTTGAATTTTTGAATTTTTGAATTTTTGAATTTTTGAATTTTTGAATTTTTGAATTTTTGAATTTTTGAATTTTTGAATTTTTGAATTTTTGAATTTTTGAATTTTTGAATTTTTGAATTTTTGAATTTTGAATTTTTGAATTTTTTGAATTTTTGAATTTTTGAATTTTTGAATTTTTGAATTTTTGAATTTTTGAATTTTTGAATTTTTGAATTTTTGAATTTTTGAATTTTTGAATTTTTGAATTTTTGAATTTTTGAATTTTTGAATTTTTGAATTTTTGAATTTTTGAATTTTTGAATTTTTGAATTTTTGAATTTTTGAATTTTTGAATTTTTGAATTTTTGAATTTTTGAATTTTTGAATTTTGAATTTTTGAATTTTTGAATTTTTGAATTTTTGAATTTTTGAATTTTTGAATTTTTGAATTTTTGAATTTTTGAATTTTTGAATTTTTGAATTTTTGAATTTTTGAATTTTTGAATTTTTGAATTTTTGAATTTTTGAATTTTTGAATTTTTGAATTTTTGAATTTTTGAATTTTTGAATTTTTGAATTTTTGAATTTTTGAATTTTTGAATTTTTGAATTTTTTGAATTTTTGAATTTTTGAATTTTTGAATTTTTGAATTTTTGAATTTTTGAATTTTTGAATTTTTGAATTTTTGAATTTTTGAATTTTTGAATTTTTGAATTTTTGAATTTTTGAATTTTTGAATTTTTTGAATTTTTGAATTTTTGAATTTTTGAATTTTTGAATTTTTGAATTTTTGAATTTTTGAATTTTTGAATTTTTGAATTTTTGAATTTTTGAATTTTTGAATTTTTGAATTTTTGAATTTTTGAATTTTTGAATTTTTGAATTTTTGAATTTTTGAATTTTTGAATTTTTGAATTTTTGAATTTTTGAATTTTTGAATTTTTGAATTTTTGAATTTTTGAATTTTGAATTTTTGAATTTTTGAATTTTTGAATTTTTGAATTTTTGAATTTTTGAATTTTTGAATTTTTGAATTTTTGAATTTTTGAATTTTTGAATTTTTGAATTTTTGAATTTTTGAATTTTTGAATTTTTGAATTTTTGAATTTTTGAATTTTTGAATTTTTGAATTTTTGAATTTTGAATTTTTGAATTTTTGAATTTTTGAATTTTGAATTTTTGAATTTTTGAATTTTTGAATTTTTGAATTTTTGAATTTTTGAATTTTTGAATTTTTGAATTTTTGAATTTTTGAATTTTTGAATTTTTGAATTTTTGAATTTTTGAATTTTTGAATTTTTGAATTTTTGAATTTTTGAATTTTTGAATTTTTGAATTTTTGAATTTTTGAATTTTTGAATTTTTGAATTTTTGAATTTTTGAATTTTTGAATTTTTGAATTTTTGAATTTTTGAATTTTGAATTTTTGAATTTTTGAATTTTTGAATTTTTGAATTTTTGAATTTTTGAATTTTTGAATTTTTGAATTTTTGAATTTTTGAATTTTTGAATTTTTGAATTTTTGAATTTTTGAATTTTTGAATTTTTGAATTTTTGAATTTTTGAATTTTTGAATTTTTGAATTTTTGAATTTTTGAATTTTTGAATTTTTGAATTTTTGAATTTTTGAATTTTTGAATTTTTGAATTTTTGAATTTTTGAATTTTTGAATTTTTGAATTTTTGAATTTTTGAATTTTTGAATTTTTGAATTTTTGAATTTTTGAATTTTTGAATTTTTGAATTTTTGAATTTTTGAATTTTTGAATTTTGAATTTTTGAATTTTTGAATTTTTCAATTTTTCAATTTTTCAATTTTTCAATTTTTCAATTTTTCAATTTTTCAATTTTTCAATTTTTCAATTTTTCAATTTTTCAATTTTTCAATTTTTCAATTTTTCAATTTTTCAATTTTTCAATTTTTCAATTTTTCAATTTTTCAATTTTTCAATTTTTCAATTTTTCAATTTTTCAATTTTTCAATTTTTCAATTTTTCAATTTTTCAATTTTTCAATTTTTCAATTTTTCAATTTTTCAATTTTTCAATTTTTCAATTTTTCAATTTTTCAATTTTTCAATTTTTCAATTTTTCAATTTTTCAATTTTTCAATTTTTCAATTTTTCAATTTTTCAATTTTTCAATTTTTCAATTTTTCAATTTTTCAATTTTTCAATTTTTCAATTTTTCAATTTTTGAATTTTTGAATTTTTGAATTTTTGAATTTTTGAATTTTTGAATTTTTGAATTTTTGAATTTTTGAATTTTTGAATTTTTGAATTTTTGAATTTTTGAATTTTTGAATTTTTGAATTTTTGAATTTTTGAATTTTTTGAATTTTTGAATTTTTGAATTTTTGAATTTTTGAATTTTTGAATTTTTGAATTTTTGAATTTTTGAATTTTTGAATTTTTGAATTTTTGAATTTTTGAATTTTTGAATTTTTGAATTTTGAATTTTTGAATTTTTGAATTTTTGAATTTTGAATTTTTGAATTTTTGAATTTTTGAATTTTTGAATTTTGAATTTTTGAATTTTTGAATTTTTGAATTTTTGAATTTTTGAATTTTTGAATTTTTGAATTTTTGAATTTTTGAATTTTTGAATTTTTGAATTTTTGAATTTTTGAATTTTTGAATTTTTGAATTTTTGAATTTTTGAATTTTTGAATTTTTGAATTTTTGAATTTTTGAATTTTTGAATTTTTGAATTTTTGAATTTTTGAATTTTTGAATTTTGAATTTTTGAATTTTTGAATTTTTGAATTTTTGAATTTTTGAATTTTTGAATTTTTGAATTTTTGAATTTTTGAATTTTTGAATTTTTGAATTTTTGAATTTTTGAATTTTTGAATTTTTGAATTTTTGAATTTTTGAATTTTTGAATTTTTGAATTTTTGAATTTTTGAATTTTTGAATTTTTGAATTTTTGAATTTTGAATTTTTGAATTTTTGAATTTTTGAATTTTTGAATTTTTGAATTTTTGAATTTTTGAATTTTTGAATTTTTGAATTTTTGAATTTTTGAATTTTTGAATTTTTGAATTTTAGAATTTTTGAATTTTTGAATTTTTGAATTTTTGAATTTTTGAATTTTTGAATTTTTGAATTTTTGAATTTTTGAATTTTTGAATTTTTGAATTTTTGAATTTTTGAATTTTGAATTTTTGAATTTTGAATTTTTGAATTTTTGAATTTTTGAATTTTTGAATTTTTGAATTTTTGAATTTTTGAATTTTTGAATTTTTGAATTTTTGAATTTTTGAATTTTTGAATTTTTGAATTTTTGAATTTTTGAATTTTTGAATTTTTGAATTTTTGAATTTTTGAATTTTGAATTTTTGAATTTTTGAATTTTTGAATTTTTGAATTTTTGAATTTTTGAATTTTTGAATTTTTGAATTTTTGAATTTTTGAATTTTTGAATTTTTGAATTTTGAATTTTTGAATTTTTGAATTTTTGAATTTTTGAATTTTTGAATTTTTGAATTTTTGAATTTTTGAATTTTTGAATTTTTGAATTTTTGAATTTTTGAATTTTTGAATTTTTGAATTTTTGAATTTTTGAATTTTTGAATTTTTGAATTTTTGAATTTTTGAATTTTTGAATTTTTGAATTTTTGAATTTTTGAATTTTTGAATTTTTGAATTTTTGAATTTTTGAATTTTTGAATTTTTGAATTTTTGAATTTTTGAATTTTTGAATTTTTGAATTTTTGAATTTTTGAATTTTTGAATTTTTGAATTTTTGAATTTTTGAATTTTGAATTTTTGAATTTTTGAATTTTTGAATTTTTGAATTTTTGAATTTTTGAATTTTTGAATTTTTGAATTTTTGAATTTTTGAATTTTTGAATTTTTGAATTTTTGAATTTTTGAATTTTTGAATTTTTGAATTTTGAATTTTTGAATTTTTGAATTTTGAATTTTTGAATTTTTGAATTTTTGAATTTTTGAATTTTTGAATTTTTGAATTTTA
>NW_026683872.1:0-18629 GCF_030247195.1 Topomyia yanbarensis | reverse complement strand
TCATGGCTATATCAGAAAAATATTTGGCTTAACTGGGTAATATGAAAGTTTGACGATGAAAATTTTCAAAAGACATTCCACGTGCAATATTTAAGCTATTCGTATCTCTATTGAATTTTGAATGAAATATATGCTCAAAGACTGAAAGCTGAAGCCAGCAGGATTGGAATTGCCATCAACGTTTCGAAGACAAAATACATGAGAGGAAGAGGTTCTAGAGACGACAATGTGAACCTCCCACCCGAGTTCGGATTGACGGTGAAGAAATCGAGATGGTCGACGAATTCATGTATTTGGGCTCACTGGTAACCGACAACAATGATAACAGCAGAGAAATTCAGAGACGGATCTTAGCGGGAAATCGTGCCAACTTTAGACTCCAGAGGACGAGCGGTCGAACAAAATTCGCCGCCGCTCGAAGTTGATTATCTTCAAGACGCTGATTAGATCGGTGGTCCTCTACGGCCACGAGATCTGGACTATGCTCGTGGAGGACCAACGCGCCCTTGGAGTTTTCGAACGAAAGGTGTTGCGTACCATCTATGGTGGCGTGCAGATGGAAGACGGAACGTTGCGCAGGCGAATGTACCATGAGTTGTATCAGCTGCACATTCGTTGTATTGGTACGAACTTTCATGAGAAAAAACGGATCAAAGACCAAAAATATCCACAAATTAGATCCAGGAAAAGAAGTCTCCCAAAGTACCCACTCTCGATTTATCCATATTTCCTGCACGAGAATTCCAAACGAAACAATATGAAAGCTATAAGGATGAATGGAAAGAGACTGCATTGCAATCAACTGAATGCACGGCTTTTATGCTATCAACATAGCCTAGACATTTCACACTATTTACTTCAATGCAAATAAAAACTTTGAAATATCTACCTGTCTCATTCACAAATCGCATTCTCCCTGTCGTTCTCTGTTTAAGGGGCTTGAAAGCACATGTGACCTTGTCTCATTTTACTATATTCAATTGCTCGTTAAAATACTGGACCAGTAAATTCAATGTGGCCAAAAAGTAAACTTCGAATTCGTCAAGTAAAGAAGCATGAAAACAAAAAGATTAAAACCAAAAAAGGTGGAAGCCGTAGAAAGTCCATTGCATATTTATTAGCCTTTTCTCAGAAGATGGGATTTTCAAAAACATTTCAAAATTTTCTGATGCAATGGTTCTCAAATTCGTACAATCCGGTTTATTCATTTTCTTTATTCAAAAATGTTTTTGGCTTCAAATATATGACCTTTTCATTTTAATTAATTATTTCATTCCGCATCTTTTTATTCGTTTTGTTCATCTGCGTTCATTTTACTTATTATATTCGTTTCATTCTTTGGATTCACTATGATCAGTTTATTCCTTTTGTGCATTTTACTCATATCATTAATTGTTTTCATTGTATGCATTTTATTCATTTTTCCAGTTTATTCATTTTGTTCAGTTTTTTCATTTTAAACATTTCATCCAAAAAATTTATTTGATTCAATTTATTTCTTTATATTAATTTATAACCTTTTCCATTGTTCAATTTTTCATTTTAATCAATGCATTTAATTCTGCTCATTTTCTTCTTTTTATTGATTTTATCACTTCAGCTCATTTTGTTTATTTAATTCGTTTGTTTTATTTATGCTTTTCATTTACTTTTTTCTTTATTCATTTTGTTCATCCATTATCTTTATTTATTTGATTCATTGTATTCACTGGATGCATTAAATCAATTTGATTCATTAAATTCATTTGATTAATTTGATTCATGTGATTGATTTGATTGATTTGATTGATTTGATTGATTTGATTGATTTGATTGATTTGATTGATTTGATTGATTTGATTGATTTGATTGATTTGATTGATTTGATTGATTTGATTGATTTGATTGATTTGATTGATTTGATTGATTTGATTGATTTGATTGATTTGATTGATTTGATTGATTTGATTGATTTGATTGATTTGATTGATTTGATTGATTTGATTGATTTGATTGATTTGATTGATTTGATTGATTTGATTGATTTGATTGATTTGATTGATTTGATTGATTTGATTGATTTGATTGATTTGATTGATTTGATTGATTTGATTGATTTGATTGATTTGATTGATTTGATTGATTTGATTGATTTGATTGATTTGATTGATTTGATTGATTTGATTGATTTGATTGATTTGATTGATTTGATTGATTTGATTGATTTGATTGATTTGATTGATTTGATTGATTTGATTGATTTGATTGATTTGATTGATTTGATTGATTTGATTGATTTGATTGATTTGATTGATTTGATTGATTTGATTGATTTGATTGATTTGATTGATTTGATTGATTTGATTGATTTGATTGATTTGATTGATTTGATTGATTTGATTGATTTGATTGATTTGATTGATTTGATTGATTTGATTGATTTGATTGATTTGATTGATTTGATTGATTTGATTGATTTGATTGATTTGATTGATTTGATTGATTTGATTGATTTGATTGATTTGATTGATTTGATTGATTTGATTGATTTGATTGATTTGATTGATTTGATTGATTTGATTGATTTGATTGATTTGATTGATTTGATTGATTTGATTGATTTGATTGATTTGATTGATTTGATTGATTTGATTGATTTGATTGATTTGATTGATTTGATTGATTTGATTGATTTGATTGATTTGATTGATTTGATTGATTTGATTGATTTGATTGATTTGATTGATTTGATTGATTTGATTGATTTGATTGATTTGATTGATTTGATTGATTTGATTGATTTGATTGATTTGATTGATTTGATTGATTTGATTGATTTGATTGATTTGATTGATTTGATTGATTTGATTGATTTGATTGATTTGATTGATTTGATTGATTTGATTGATTTGATTGATTTGATTGATTTGATTGATTTGATTGATTTGATTGATTTGATTGATTTGATTGATTTGATTGATTTGATTGATTTGATTGATTTGATTGATTTGATTGATTTGATTGATTTGATTGATTTGATTGATTTGATTGATTTGATTGATTTGATTGATTTGATTGATTTGATTGATTTGATTGATTTGATTGATTTGATTGATTTGATTGATTTGATTGATTTGATTGATTTGATTGATTTGATTGATTTGATTGATTTGATTGATTTGATTGATTTGATTGATTTGATTGATTTGATTGATTTGATTGATTTGATTGATTTGATTGATTTGATTGATTTGATTGATTTGATTGATTTGATTGATTTGATTGATTTGATTGATTTGATTGATTTGATTGATTTGATTGATTTGATTGATTTGATTGATTTGATTGATTTGATTGATTTGATTGATTTGATTGATTTGATTGATTTGATTGATTTGATTGATTTGATTGATTTGATTGATTTGATTGATTTGATTGATTTGATTGATTTGATTGATTTGATTGATTTGATTGATTTGATTGATTTGATTGATTTGATTGATTTGATTGATTTGATTGATTTGATTGATTTGATTGATTTGATTGATTTGATTGATTTGATTGATTTGATTGATTTGATTGATTTGATTGATTTGATTGATTTGATTGATTTGATTGATTTGATTGATTTGATTGATTTGATTGATTTGATTGATTTGATTGATTTGATTGATTTGATTGATTTGATTGATTTGATTGATTTGATTGATTTGATTGATTTGATTGATTTGATTGATTTGATTGATTTGATTGATTTGATTGATTTGATTGATTTGATTGATTTGATTGATTTGATTGATTTGATTGATTTGATTGATTTGATTGATTTGATTGATTTGATTGATTTGATTGATTTGATTGATTTGATTGATTTGATTGATTTGATTGATTTGATTGATTTGATTGATTTGATTGATTTGATTGATTTGATTGATTTGATTGATTTGATTGATTTGATTGATTTGATTGATTTGATTGATTTGATTGATTTGATTGATTTGATTGATTTGATTGATTTGATTGATTTGATTGATTTGATTGATTTGATTGATTTGATTGATTTGATTGATTTGATTGATTTGATTGATTTGATTGATTTGATTGATTTGATTGATTTGATTGATTTGATTGATTTGATTGATTTGATTGATTTGATTGATTTGATTGATTTGATTGATTTGATTGATTTGATTGATTTGATTGATTTGATTGATTTGATTGATTTGATTGATTTGATTGATTTGATTGATTTGATTGATTTGATTGATTTGATTGATTTGATTGATTTGATTGATTTGATTGATTTGATTGATTTGATTGATTTGATTGATTTGATTGATTTGATTGATTTGATTGATTTGATTGATTTGATTGATTTGATTGATTTGATTGATTTGATTGATTTGATTGATTTGATTGATTTGATTGATTTGATTGATTTGATTGATTTGATTGATTTGATTGATTTGATTGATTTGATTGATTTGATTGATTTGATTGATTTGATTGATTTGATTGATTTGATTGATTTGATTGATTTGATTGATTTGATTGATTTGATTGATTTGATTGATTTGATTGATTTGATTGATTTGATTGATTTGATTGATTTGATTGATTTGATTGATTTGATTGATTTGATTGATTTGATTGATTTGATTGATTTGATTGATTTGATTGATTTGATTGATTTGATTGATTTGATTGATTTGATTGATTTGATTGATTTGATTGATTTGATTGATTTGATTGATTTGATTGATTTGATTGATTTGATTGATTTGATTGATTTGATTGATTTGATTGATTTGATTGATTTGATTGATTTGATTGATTTGATTGATTTGATTGATTTGATTGATTTGATTGATTTGATTGATTTGATTGATTTGATTGATTTGATTGATTTGATTGATTTGATTGATTTGATTGATTTGATTGATTTGATTGATTTGATTGATTTGATTGATTTGATTGATTTGATTGATTTGATTGATTTGATTGATTTGATTGATTTGATTGATTTGATTGATTTGATTGATTTGATTGATTTGATTGATTTGATTGATTTGATTGATTTGATTGATTTGATTGATTTGATTGATTTGATTGATTTGATTGATTTGATTGATTTGATTGATTTGATTGATTTGATTGATTTGATTGATTTGATTGATTTGATTGATTTGATTGATTTGATTGATTTGATTGATTTGATTGATTTGATTGATTTGATTGATTTGATTGATTTGATTGATTTGATTGATTTGATTGATTTGATTGATTTGATTGATTTGATTGATTTGATTGATTTGATTGATTTGATTGATTTGATTGATTTGATTGATTTGATTGATTTGATTGATTTGATTGATTTGATTGATTTGATTGATTTGATTGATTTGATTGATTTGATTGATTTGATTGATTTGATTGATTTGATTGATTTGATTGATTTGATTGATTTGATTGATTTGATTGATTTGATTGATTTGATTGATTTGATTGATTTGATTGATTTGATTGATTTGATTGATTTGATTGATTTGATTGATTTGATTGATTTGATTGATTTGATTGATTTGATTGATTTGATTGATTTGATTGATTTGATTGATTTGATTGATTTGATTGATTTGATTGATTTGATTGATTTGATTGATTTGATTGATTTGATTGATTTGATTGATTTGATTGATTTGATTGATTTGATTGATTTGATTGATTTGATTGATTTGATTGATTTGATTGATTTGATTGATTTGATTGATTTGATTGATTTGATTGATTTGATTGATTTGATTGATTTGATTGATTTGATTGATTTGATTGATTTGATTGATTTGATTGATTTGATTGATTTGATTGATTTGATTGATTTGATTGATTTGATTGATTTGATTGATTTGATTGATTTGATTGATTTGATTGATTTGATTGATTTGATTGATTTGATTGATTTGATTGATTTGATTGATTTGATTGATTTGATTGATTTGATTGATTTGATTGATTTGATTGATTTGATTGATTTGATTGATTTGATTGATTTGATTGATTTGATTGATTTGATTGATTTGATTGATTTGATTGATTTGATTGATTTGATTGATTTGATTGATTTGATTGATTTGATTGATTTGATTGATTTGATTGATTTGATTGATTTGATTGATTTGATTGATTTGATTGATTTGATTGATTTGATTGATTTGATTGATTTGATTGATTTGATTGATTTGATTGATTTGATTGATTTGATTGATTTGATTGATTTGATTGATTTGATTGATTTGATTGATTTGATTGATTTGATTGATTTGATTGATTTGATTGATTTGATTGATTTGATTGATTTGATTGATTTGATTGATTTGATTGATTTGATTGATTTGATTGATTTGATTGATTTGATTGATTTGATTGATTTGATTGATTTGATTGATTTGATTGATTTGATTGATTTGATTGATTTGATTGATTTGATTGATTTGATTGATTTGATTGATTTGATTGATTTGATTGATTTGATTGATTTGATTGATTTGATTGATTTGATTGATTTGATTGATTTGATTGATTTGATTGATTTGATTGATTTGATTGATTTGATTGATTTGATTGATTTGATTGATTTGATTGATTTGATTGATTTGATTGATTTGATTGATTTGATTGATTTGATTGATTTGATTGATTTGATTGATTTGATTGATTTGATTGATTTGATTGATTTGATTGATTTGATTGATTTGATTGATTTGATTGATTTGATTGATTTGATTGATTTGATTGATTTGATTGATTTGATTGATTTGATTGATTTGATTGATTTGATTGATTTGATTGATTTGATTGATTTGATTGATTTGATTGATTTGATTGATTTGATTGATTTGATTGATTTGATTGATTTGATTGATTTGATTGATTTGATTGATTTGATTGATTTGATTGATTTGATTGATTTGATTGATTTGATTGATTTGATTGATTTGATTGATTTGATTGATTTGATTGATTTGATTGATTTGATTGATTTGATTGATTTGATTGATTTGATTGATTTGATTGATTTGATTGATTTGATTGATTTGATTGATTTGATTGATTTGATTGATTTGATTGATTTGATTGATTTGATTGATTTGATTGATTTGATTGATTTGATTGATTTGATTGATTTGATTGATTTGATTGATTTGATTGATTTGATTGATTTGATTGATTTGATTGATTTGATTGATTTGATTGATTTGATTGATTTGATTGATTTGATTGATTTGATTGATTTGATTGATTTGATTGATTTGATTGATTTGATTGATTTGATTGATTTGATTGATTTGATTGATTTGATTGATTTGATTGATTTGATTGATTTGATTGATTTGATTGATTTGATTGATTTGATTGATTTGATTGATTTGATTGATTTGATTGATTTGATTGATTTGATTGATTTGATTGATTTGATTGATTTGATTGATTTGATTGATTTGATTGATTTGATTGATTTGATTGATTTGATTGATTTGATTGATTTGATTGATTTGATTGATTTGATTGATTTGATTGATTTGATTGATTTGATTGATTTGATTGATTTGATTGATTTGATTGATTTGATTGATTTGATTGATTTGATTGATTTGATTGATTTGATTGATTTGATTGATTTGATTGATTTGATTGATTTGATTGATTTGATTGATTTGATTGATTTGATTGATTTGATTGATTTGATTGATTTGATTGATTTGATTGATTTGATTGATTTGATTGATTTGATTGATTTGATTGATTTGATTGATTTGATTGATTTGATTGATTTGATTGATTTGATTGATTTGATTGATTTGATTGATTTGATTGATTTGATTGATTTGATTGATTTGATTGATTTGATTGATTTGATTGATTTGATTGATTTGATTGATTTGATTGATTTGATTGATTTGATTGATTTGATTGATTTGATTGATTTGATTGATTTGATTGATTTGATTGATTTGATTGATTTGATTGATTTGATTGATTTGATTGATTTGATTGATTTGATTGATTTGATTGATTTGATTGATTTGATTGATTTGATTGATTTGATTGATTTGATTGATTTGATTGATTTGATTGATTTGATTGATTTGATTGATTTGATTGATTTGATTGATTTGATTGATTTGATTGATTTGATTGATTTGATTGATTTGATTGATTTGATTGATTTGATTGATTTGATTGATTTGATTGATTTGATTGATTTGATTGATTTGATTGATTTGATTGATTTGATTGATTTGATTGATTTGATTGATTTGATTGATTTGATTGATTTGATTGATTTGATTGATTTGATTGATTTGATTGATTTGATTGATTTGATTGATTTGATTGATTTGATTGATTTGATTGATTTGATTGATTTGATTGATTTGATTGATTTGATTGATTTGATTGATTTGATTGATTTGATTGATTTGATTGATTTGATTGATTTGATTGATTTGATTGATTTGATTGATTTGATTGATTTGATTGATTTGATTGATTTGATTGATTTGATTGATTTGATTGATTTGATTGATTTGATTGATTTGATTGATTTGATTGATTTGATTGATTTGATTGATTTGATTGATTTGATTGATTTGATTGATTTGATTGATTTGATTGATTTGATTGATTTGATTGATTTGATTGATTTGATTGATTTGATTGATTTGATTGATTTGATTGATTTGATTGATTTGATTGATTTGATTGATTTGATTGATTTGATTGATTTGATTGATTTGATTGATTTGATTGATTTGATTGATTTGATTGATTTGATTGATTTGATTGATTTGATTGATTTGATTGATTTGATTGATTTGATTGATTTGATTGATTTGATTGATTTGATTGATTTGATTGATTTGATTGATTTGATTGATTTGATTGATTTGATTGATTTGATTGATTTGATTGATTTGATTGATTTGATTGATTTGATTGATTTGATTGATTTGATTGATTTGATTGATTTGATTGATTTGATTGATTTGATTGATTTGATTGATTTGATTGATTTGATTGATTTGATTGATTTGATTGATTTGATTGATTTGATTGATTTGATTGATTTGATTGATTTGATTGATTTGATTGATTTGATTGATTTGATTGATTTGATTGATTTGATTGATTTGATTGATTTGATTGATTTGATTGATTTGATTGATTTGATTGATTTGATTGATTTGATTGATTTGATTGATTTGATTGATTTGATTGATTTGATTGATTTGATTGATTTGATTGATTTGATTGATTTGATTGATTTGATTGATTTGATTGATTTGATTGATTTGATTGATTTGATTGATTTGATTGATTTGATTGATTTGATTGATTTGATTGATTTGATTGATTTGATTGATTTGATTGATTTGATTGATTTGATTGATTTGATTGATTTGATTGATTTGATTGATTTGATTGATTTGATTGATTTGATTGATTTGATTGATTTGATTGATTTGATTGATTTGATTGATTTGATTGATTTGATTGATTTGATTGATTTGATTGATTTGATTGATTTGATTGATTTGATTGATTTGATTGATTTGATTGATTTGATTGATTTGATTGATTTGATTGATTTGATTGATTTGATTGATTTGATTGATTTGATTGATTTGATTGATTTGATTGATTTGATTGATTTGATTGATTTGATTGATTTGATTGATTTGATTGATTTGATTGATTTGATTGATTTGATTGATTTGATTGATTTGATTGATTTGATTGATTTGATTGATTTGATTGATTTGATTGATTTGATTGATTTGATTGATTTGATTGATTTGATTGATTTGATTGATTTGATTGATTTGATTGATTTGATTGATTTGATTGATTTGATTGATTTGATTGATTTGATTGATTTGATTGATTTGATTGATTTGATTGATTTGATTGATTTGATTGATTTGATTGATTTGATTGATTTGATTGATTTGATTGATTTGATTGATTTGATTGATTTGATTGATTTGATTGATTTGATTGATTTGATTGATTTGATTGATTTGATTGATTTGATTGATTTGATTGATTTGATTGATTTGATTGATTTGATTGATTTGATTGATTTGATTGATTTGATTGATTTGATTGATTTGATTGATTTGATTGATTTGATTGATTTGATTGATTTGATTGATTTGATTGATTTGATTGATTTGATTGATTTGATTGATTTGATTGATTTGATTGATTTGATTGATTTGATTGATTTGATTGATTTGATTGATTTGATTGATTTGATTGATTTGATTGATTTGATTGATTTGATTGATTTGATTGATTTGATTGATTTGATTGATTTGATTGATTTGATTGATTTGATTGATTTGATTGATTTGATTGATTTGATTGATTTGATTGATTTGATTGATTTGATTGATTTGATTGATTTGATTGATTTGATTGATTTGATTGATTTGATTGATTTGATTGATTTGATTGATTTGATTGATTTGATTGATTTGATTGATTTGATTGATTTGATTGATTTGATTGATTTGATTGATTTGATTGATTTGATTGATTTGATTGATTTGATTGATTTGATTGATTTGATTGATTTGATTGATTTGATTGATTTGATTGATTTGATTGATTTGATTGATTTGATTGATTTGATTGATTTGATTGATTTGATTGATTTGATTGATTTGATTGATTTGATTGATTTGATTGATTTGATTGATTTGATTGATTTGATTGATTTGATTGATTTGATTGATTTGATTGATTTGATTGATTTGATTGATTTGATTGATTTGATTGATTTGATTGATTTGATTGATTTGATTGATTTGATTGATTTGATTGATTTGATTGATTTGATTGATTTGATTGATTTGATTGATTTGATTGATTTGATTGATTTGATTGATTTGATTGATTTGATTGATTTGATTGATTTGATTGATTTGATTGATTTGATTGATTTGATTGATTTGATTGATTTGATTGATTTGATTGATTTGATTGATTTGATTGATTTGATTGATTTGATTGATTTGATTGATTTGATTGATTTGATTGATTTGATTGATTTGATTGATTTGATTGATTTGATTGATTTGATTGATTTGATTGATTTGATTGATTTGATTGATTTGATTGATTTGATTGATTTGATTGATTTGATTGATTTGATTGATTTGATTGATTTGATTGATTTGATTGATTTGATTGATTTGATTGATTTGATTGATTTGATTGATTTGATTGATTTGATTGATTTGATTGATTTGATTGATTTGATTGATTTGATTGATTTGATTGATTTGATTGATTTGATTGATTTGATTGATTTGATTGATTTGATTGATTTGATTGATTTGATTGATTTGATTGATTTGATTGATTTGATTGATTTGATTGATTTGATTGATTTGATTGATTTGATTGATTTGATTGATTTGATTGATTTGATTGATTTGATTGATTTGATTGATTTGATTGATTTGATTGATTTGATTGATTTGATTGATTTGATTGATTTGATTGATTTGATTGATTTGATTGATTTGATTGATTTGATTGATTTGATTGATTTGATTGATTTGATTGATTTGATTGATTTGATTGATTTGATTGATTTGATTGATTTGATTGATTTGATTGATTTGATTGATTTGATTGATTTGATTGATTTGATTGATTTGATTGATTTGATTGATTTGATTGATTTGATTGATTTGATTGATTTGATTGATTTGATTGATTTGATTGATTTGATTGATTTGATTGATTTGATTGATTTGATTGATTTGATTGATTTGATTGATTTGATTGATTTGATTGATTTGATTGATTTGATTGATTTGATTGATTTGATTGATTTGATTGATTTGATTGATTTGATTGATTTGATTGATTTGATTGATTTGATTGATTTGATTGATTTGATTGATTTGATTGATTTGATTGATTTGATTGATTTGATTGATTTGATTGATTTGATTGATTTGATTGATTTGATTGATTTGATTGATTTGATTGATTTGATTGATTTGATTGATTTGATTGATTTGATTGATTTGATTGATTTGATTGATTTGATTGATTTGATTGATTTGATTGATTTGATTGATTTGATTGATTTGATTGATTTGATTGATTTGATTGATTTGATTGATTTGATTGATTTGATTGATTTGATTGATTTGATTGATTTGATTGATTTGATTGATTTGATTGATTTGATTGATTTGATTGATTTGATTGATTTGATTGATTTGATTGATTTGATTGATTTGATTGATTTGATTGATTTGATTGATTTGATTGATTTGATTGATTTGATTGATTTGATTGATTTGATTGATTTGATTGATTTGATTGATTTGATTGATTTGATTGATTTGATTGATTTGATTGATTTGATTGATTTGATTGATTTGATTGATTTGATTGATTTGATTGATTTGATTGATTTGATTGATTTGATTGATTTGATTGATTTGATTGATTTGATTGATTTGATTGATTTGATTGATTTGATTGATTTGATTGATTTGATTGATTTGATTGATTTGATTGATTTGATTGATTTGATTGATTTGATTGATTTGATTGATTTGATTGATTTGATTGATTTGATTGATTTGATTGATTTGATTGATTTGATTGATTTGATTGATTTGATTGATTTGATTGATTTGATTGATTTGATTGATTTGATTGATTTGATTGATTTGATTGATTTGATTGATTTGATTGATTTGATTGATTTGATTGATTTGATTGATTTGATTGATTTGATTGATTTGATTGATTTGATTGATTTGATTGATTTGATTGATTTGATTGATTTGATTGATTTGATTGATTTGATTGATTTGATTGATTTGATTGATTTGATTGATTTGATTGATTTGATTGATTTGATTGATTTGATTGATTTGATTGATTTGATTGATTTGATTGATTTGATTGATTTGATTGATTTGATTGATTTGATTGATTTGATTGATTTGATTGATTTGATTGATTTGATTGATTTGATTGATTTGATTGATTTGATTGATTTGATTGATTTGATTGATTTGATTGATTTGATTGATTTGATTGATTTGATTGATTTGATTGATTTGATTGATTTGATTGATTTGATTGATTTGATTGATTTGATTGATTTGATTGATTTGATTGATTTGATTGATTTGATTGATTTGATTGATTTGATTGATTTGATTGATTTGATTGATTTGATTGATTTGATTGATTTGATTGATTTGATTGATTTGATTGATTTGATTGATTTGATTGATTTGATTGATTTGATTGATTTGATTGATTTGATTGATTTGATTGATTTGATTGATTTGATTGATTTGATTGATTTGATTGATTTGATTGATTTGATTGATTTGATTGATTTGATTGATTTGATTGATTTGATTGATTTGATTGATTTGATTGATTTGATTGATTTGATTGATTTGATTGATTTGATTGATTTGATTGATTTGATTGATTTGATTGATTTGATTGATTTGATTGATTTGATTGATTTGATTGATTTGATTGATTTGATTGATTTGATTGATTTGATTGATTTGATTGATTTGATTGATTTGATTGATTTGATTGATTTGATTGATTTGATTGATTTGATTGATTTGATTGATTTGATTGATTTGATTGATTTGATTGATTTGATTGATTTGATTGATTTGATTGATTTGATTGATTTGATTGATTTGATTGATTTGATTGATTTGATTGATTTGATTGATTTGATTGATTTGATTGATTTGATTGATTTGATTGATTTGATTGATTTGATTGATTTGATTGATTTGATTGATTTGATTGATTTGATTGATTTGATTGATTTGATTGATTTGATTGATTTGATTGATTTGATTGATTTGATTGATTTGATTGATTTGATTGATTTGATTGATTTGATTGATTTGATTGATTTGATTGATTTGATTGATTTGATTGATTTGATTGATTTGATTGATTTGATTGATTTGATTGATTTGATTGATTTGATTGATTTGATTGATTTGATTGATTTGATTGATTTGATTGATTTGATTGATTTGATTGATTTGATTGATTTGATTGATTTGATTGATTTGATTGATTTGATTGATTTGATTGATTTGATTGATTTGATTGATTTGATTGATTTGATTGATTTGATTGATTTGATTGATTTGATTGATTTGATTGATTTGATTGATTTGATTGATTTGATTGATTTGATTGATTTGATTGATTTGATTGATTTGATTGATTTGATTGATTTGATTGATTTGATTGATTTGATTGATTTGATTGATTTGATTGATTTGATTGATTTGATTGATTTGATTGATTTGATTGATTTGATTGATTTGATTGATTTGATTGATTTGATTGATTTGATTGATTTGATTGATTTGATTGATTTGATTGATTTGATTGATTTGATTGATTTGATTGATTTGATTGATTTGATTGATTTGATTGATTTGATTGATTTGATTGATTTGATTGATTTGATTGATTTGATTGATTTGATTGATTTGATTGATTTGATTGATTTGATTGATTTGATTGATTTGATTGATTTGATTGATTTGATTGATTTGATTGATTTGATTGATTTGATTGATTTGATTGATTTGATTGATTTGATTGATTTGATTGATTTGATTGATTTGATTGATTTGATTGATTTGATTGATTTGATTGATTTGATTGATTTGATTGATTTGATTGATTTGATTGATTTGATTGATTTGATTGATTTGATTGATTTGATTGATTTGATTGATTTGATTGATTTGATTGATTTGATTGATTTGATTGATTTGATTGATTTGATTGATTTGATTGATTTGATTGATTTGATTGATTTGATTGATTTGATTGATTTGATTGATTTGATTGATTTGATTGATTTGATTGATTTGATTGATTTGATTGATTTGATTGATTTGATTGATTTGATTGATTTGATTGATTTGATTGATTTGATTGATTTGATTGATTTGATTGATTTGATTGATTTGATTGATTTGATTGATTTGATTGATTTGATTGATTTGATTGATTTGATTGATTTGATTGATTTGATTGATTTGATTGATTTGATTGATTTGATTGATTTGATTGATTTGATTGATTTGATTGATTTGATTGATTTGATTGATTTGATTGATTTGATTGATTTGATTGATTTGATTGATTTGATTGATTTGATTGATTTGATTGATTTGATTGATTTGATTGATTTGATTGATTTGATTGATTTGATTGATTTGATTGATTTGATTGATTTGATTGATTTGATTGATTTGATTGATTTGATTGATTTGATTGATTTGATTGATTTGATTGATTTGATTGATTTGATTGATTTGATTGATTTGATTGATTTGATTGATTTGATTGATTTGATTGATTTGATTGATTTGATTGATTTGATTGATTTGATTGATTTGATTGATTTGATTGATTTGATTGATTTGATTGATTTGATTGATTTGATTGATTTGATTGATTTGATTGATTTGATTGATTTGATTGATTTGATTGATTTGATTGATTTGATTGATTTGATTGATTTGATTGATTTGATTGATTTGATTGATTTGATTGATTTGATTGATTTGATTGATTTGATTGATTTGATTGATTTGATTGATTTGATTGATTTGATTGATTTGATTGATTTGATTGATTTGATTGATTTGATTGATTTGATTGATTTGATTGATTTGATTGATTTGATTGATTTGATTGATTTGATTGATTTGATTGATTTGATTGATTTGATTGATTTGATTGATTTGATTGATTTGATTGATTTGATTGATTTGATTGATTTGATTGATTTGATTGATTTGATTGATTTGATTGATTTGATTGATTTGATTGATTTGATTGATTTGATTGATTTGATTGATTTGATTGATTTGATTGATTTGATTGATTTGATTGATTTGATTGATTTGATTGATTTGATTGATTTGATTGTTGATTTGATTGATTTGATTGATTTGATTGATTTGATTGATTTGATTGATTTGATTGATTTGATTGATTTGATTGATTTGATTGATTTGATTGATTTGATTGATTTGATTGATTTGATTGATTTGATTGATTTGATTGATTTGATTGATTTGATTGATTTGATTGATTTGATTGATTTGATTGATTTGATTGATTTGATTGATTTGATTGATTTGATTGATTTGATTGATTTGATTGATTTGATTGATTTGATTGATTTGATTGATTTGATTGATTTGATTGATTTGATTGATTTGATTGATTTGATTGATTTGATTGATTTGATTGATTTGATTGATTTGATTGATTTGATTGATTTGATTGATTTGATTGATTTGATTGATTTGATTGATTTGATTGATTTGATTGATTTGATTGATTTGATTGATTTGATTGATTTGATTGATTTGATTGATTTGATTGATTTGATTGATTTGATTGATTTGATTGATTTGATTGATTTGATTGATTTGATTGATTTGATTGATTTGATTGATTTGATTGATTTGATTGATTTGATTGATTTGATTGATTTGATTGATTTGATTGATTTGATTGATTTGATTGATTTGATTGATTTGATTGATTTGATTGATTTGATTGATTTGATTGATTTGATTGATTTGATTGATTTGATTGATTTGATTGATTTGATTGATTTGATTGATTTGATTGATTTGATTGATTTGATTGATTTGATTGATTTGATTGATTTGATTGATTTGATTGATTTGATTGATTTGATTGATTTGATTGATTTGATTGATTTGATTGATTTGATTGATTTGATTGATTTGATTGATTTGATTGATTTGATTGATTTGATTGATTTGATTGATTTGATTGATTTGATTGATTTGATTGATTTGATTGATTTGATTGATTTGATTGATTTGATTGATTTGATTGATTTGATTGATTTGATTGATTTGATTGATTTGATTGATTTGATTGATTTGATTGATTTGATTGATTTGATTGATTTGATTGATTTGATTGATTTGATTGATTTGATTGATTTGATTGATTTGATTGATTTGATTGATTTGATTGATTTGATTGATTTGATTGATTTGATTGATTTGATTGATTTGATTGATTTGATTGATTTGATTGATTTGATTGATTTGATTGATTTGATTGATTTGATTGATTTGATTGATTTGATTGATTTGATTGATTTGATTGATTTGATTGATTTGATTGATTTGATTGATTTGATTGATTTGATTGATTTGATTGATTTGATTGATTTGATTGATTTGATTGATTTGATTGATTTGATTGATTTGATTGATTTGATTGATTTGATTGATTTGATTGATTTGATTGATTTGATTGATTTGATTGATTTGATTGATTTGATTGATTTGATTGATTTGATTGATTTGATTGATTTGATTGATTTGATTGATTTGATTGATTTGATTGATTTGATTGATTTGATTGATTTGATTGATTTGATTGATTTGATTGATTTGATTGATTTGATTGATTTGATTGATTTGATTGATTTGATTGATTTGATTGATTTGATTGATTTGATTGATTTGATTGATTTGATTGATTTGATTGATTTGATTGATTTGATTGATTTGATTGATTTGATTGATTTGATTGATTTGATTGATTTGATTGATTTGATTGATTTGATTGATTTGATTGATTTGATTGATTTGATTGATTTGATTGATTTGATTGATTTGATTGATTTGATTGATTTGATTGATTTGATTGATTTGATTGATTTGATTGATTTGATTGATTTGATTGATTTGATTGATTTGATTGATTTGATTGATTTGATTGATTTGATTGATTTGATTGATTTGATTGATTTGATTGATTTGATTGATTTGATTGATTTGATTGATTTGATTGATTTGATTGATTTGATTGATTTGATTGATTTGATTGATTTGATTGATTTGATTGATTTGATTGATTTGATTGATTTGATTGATTTGATTGATTTGATTGATTTGATTGATTTGATTGATTTGATTGATTTGATTGATTTGATTGATTTGATTGATTTGATTGATTTGATTGATTTGATTGATTTGATTGATTTGATTGATTTGATTGATTTGATTGATTTGATTGATTTGATTGATTTGATTGATTTGATTGATTTGATTGATTTGATTGATTTGATTGATTTGATTGATTTGATTGATTTGATTGATTTGATTGATTTGATTGATTTGATTGATTTGATTGATTTGATTGATTTGATTGATTTGATTGATTTGATTGATTTGATTGATTTGATTGATTTGATTGATTTGATTGATTTGATTGATTTGATTGATTTGATTGATTTGATTGATTTGATTGATTTGATTGATTTGATTGATTTGATTGATTTGATTGATTTGATTGATTTGATTGATTTGATTGATTTGATTGATTTGATTGATTTGATTGATTTGATTGATTTGATTGATTTGATTGATTTGATTGATTTGATTGATTTGATTGATTTGATTGATTTGATTGATTTGATTGATTTGATTGATTTGATTGATTTGATTGATTTGATTGATTTGATTGATTTGATT
>NW_026683871.1:0-18659 GCF_030247195.1 Topomyia yanbarensis | reverse complement strand
TTCACTTCATTTATTTTTTACATTTCATTAATCAGTAATTTTATTCAATTTAATAATTTTAGTTTTCAATTCATTTCATTGTTCTTGTCAATTTTACACTTTATAATTATTTAATTAATTTTATTCATTTCATTCATTTCATTAATTCCATTCATATTATTATTTTTATTCATTTTATTCATTTTATTAATTTTATTCATTTTATTTATTTTCTTTATTTTATTTATTTAATTCATTTTTATTCATTTTATTCATTTTATTCATTTTGTTAATTTTATTCATTTTGTTTATTTTACTCATTTTATTTATTTTATTCAATTTATTTATTTCGTTCATTTTATAATCATTTTATTCGTTTTATTCACTTCATTCATTTTAGTCATTTTGTTTATTTTATTCTTTTATTTTATTTTATTTATTTTATTCATTTCTTTCATTACATCCATCTTTTCATCCATTTTATTCATTTTGTTCATTTTGCTCATTTTGTTCATTTTGTTCATTTTGTTCATTTTGTTCATATTGTTCATTTTGTTCGTTTTGTTCATTTTGTTCATTTTGTTCATTTGTTCATTTTATTCATTTTGTTCATTTTGTTCATTTTGTTCATTTTGTTCATTTTGTTCATTTTGTTCATTTTGTTCATTTTGTTCATTTTGTTCATTTTGTTCATTTTGTTCATTTTGTTCATTTTGTTCATTTTGTTCATTTTGTTCATTTTGTTCATTTTGTTCATTTTGTTCATTTTGTTCATTTTGTTCATTTTGTTCATTTTGTTCATTTTGTTCATTTTGTTCATTTTGTTCATTTTGTTCATTTTGTTCATTTTGTTCATTTTGTTCATTTTGTTCATTTTGTTCATTTTGTTCATTTTGTTCATTTTGTTCATTTTGTTCATTTTGTTCATTTTGTTCATTTTGTTCATTTTGTTCATTTTGTTCATTTTGTTCATTTTGTTCATTTTGTTCATTTTGTTCATTTTGTTCATTTTGTTCATTTTGTTCATTTTGTTCATTTTGTTCATTTTGTTCATTTTGTTCATTTTGTTCATTTTGTTCATTTTGTTCATTTTGTTCATTTTGTTCATTTTGTTCATTTTGTTCATTTTGTTCATTTTGTTCATTTTGTTCATTTTGTTCATTTTGTTCATTTTGTTCATTTTGTTCATTTTGTTCATATTGTTCATTTTGTTCGTTTTGTTCATTTTGTTCATTTTGTTCATTTGTTCATTTTATTCATTTTGTTCATTTTGTTCATTTTGTTCATTTTGTTCATTTTGTTCATTTTGTTCATTTTGTTCATTTTGTTCATTTTGTTCATTTTGTTCATTTTGTTCATTTTGTTCATTTTGTTCATTTTGTTCATTTTGTTCATTTTGTTCATTTTGTTCATTTTGTTCATTTTGTTCATTTTGTTCATTTTGTTCATTTTGTTCATTTTGTTCATTTTGTTCATTTTGTTCATTTTGTTCATTTTGTTCATTTTGTTCATTTTGTTCATTTTGTTCATTTTGTTCATTTTGTTCATTTTGTTCATTTTGTTCATTTTGTTCATTTTGTTCATTTTGTTCATTTTGTTCATTTTGTTCATTTTGTTCATTTTGTTCATTTTGTTCATTTTGTTCATTTTGTTCATTTTGTTCATTTTGTTCATTTTGTTCATTTTGTTCATTTTGTTCATTTTGTTCATTTTGTTCATTTTGTTCATTTTGTTCATTTTGTTCATTTTGTTCATTTTGTTCATTTTGTTCATTTTGTTCATTTTGTTCTTTTTGTTCATTTTGTTCATTTTGTTCATTTTGTTCATTTTGTTCATTTTGTTCATTTTGTTCATTTTGTTCATTTTGTTCATTTTGTTCATTTTGTTCATTTTGTTCATTTTGTTCATTTTGTTCATTTTGTTCATTTTGTTCATTTTGTTCATTTTGTTCATTTTGTTCATTTTGTTCAATTTTGTTCATTTTGTTCATTTTGTTCATTTTGTTCATTTTGTTCATTTTGTTCATTTTATTCATTTTGTTCATTTTGTTCATTTTGTTCATTTTGTTCATTTTGTTCATTTTGTTCATTTTGTTCATTTTGTTCATTTTGTTCATTTTGTTCATTTTGTTCATTTTGTTCATTTTGTTCATTTTGTTCATTTTGTTCATTTTGTTCATTTTGTTCATTTTGTTCATTTTGTTCATTTTGTTCATTTTGTTCATTTTGTTCATTTTGTTCATTTTGTTCATTTTGTTCATTTTGTTCATTTTGTTCATTTTGTTCATTTTGTTCATTTTGTTCATTTTGTTCATTTTGTTCATTTTGTTCATTTTGTTCATTTTGTTCATTTTGTTCATTTTGTTCATTTTGTTCATTTTGTTCATTTTGTTCATTTTGTTCATTTTGTTCATTTTGTTCATTTTGTTCATTTTGTTCATTTTGTTCATTTTGTTCATTTTGTTCATTTTGTTCATTTTGTTCATTTTGTTCATTTTGTTCATTTTGTTCATTTTGTTCATTTTGTTCATTTTGTTCATTTTGTTCATTTTGTTCATTTTGTTCATTTTGTTCATTTTGTTCATTTTGTTCATTTTGTTCATTTTGTTCATTTTGTTCATTTTGTTCATTTTGTTCATTTTGTTCATTTTGTTCATTTTGTTCATTTTGTTCATTTTGTTCATTTTGTTCATTTTGTTCATTTTGTTCATTTTGTTCATTTTGTTCATTTTGTTCATTTTGTTCATTTTGTTCATTTTGTTCATTTTGTTCATTTTGTTCATTTTGTTCATTTTGTTCATTTTGTTCATTTTGTTCATTTTGTTCATTTTGTTCATTTTGTTCATTTTATTAATTTCATTCATTTTATTCATTTTATTCATTTTATTCGTTTTATTCGTTTTATTCGTTTTATTCGTTTTATTCGTTTTATTCATTTTATTGATTTTATTGATTTTATTGATTTTATTGATTGCATTGATTTTATTGATTTTATTGAATTAATTGATTTTATTGATTTTAGTCATTTTATTCATTTTATTCATTTTATTCATTTTATTCATTTTATTCATTTTATTCATTTTATTCATTTTATTCATTTTATTCATTTTATTCATTTTATTCATTTTATTCATTTTATTCACTTAATTCATTTAATTCATTTTCTTTATTTTCTTTATTTTCTTTATTTTCTTCATTTTACGCATTTTATGCATTTGATGCATTTGATACATTTGATACATTTGATGCATTCGATGCATTTGATGCATTCGATGCATTTGATGCATTCGATGCATTTGATGCATTCGATGCATTTGATGCATTCGATGCATTTGATGCATTCGATGCATTTGATGCATTCGATGCATTTGATGCATTCGATGCATTCGATTCATTTGATGCATTCGATTCATTTGATGCATTCGATTCATTTGATGCATTCGATTCATTTGATGCATTCGATTCATTTGATGCACTCGATGCATTTGATGCACTCGATGCATTTGATGCATTCGGTGCATTTGATGCATTCGGTGCATTTGATGCATTCGGTGCATTTGATGCATTCGGTGCATTTGATGCATTCGATGCATTTGATGCATTCGATGCATTTGATGCATTCGATGCATTTGATGCATTCGATGCATTTGATGCATTCGATGCATTTGATGCATTCGATGCATTTGATGCATTCGATGCATTTGATGCATTCGATGCATTTGATGCATTCGATGCATTTGATGCATTCGATGCATTTGATGCATTCGATGCATTTGATGCATTCGATGCATTTGATGCATTCGATGCATTTGATGCATTCGATGCATTTGATGCATTCGATGCATTTGATGCATTCGATGCATTTGATGCATTCGATGCATTTGATGCATTCGATGCATTTGATGCATTCGATGCATTTGATGCATTCGATGCATTTGATGCATTCGATGCATTTGATGCATTCGATGCATTTGATGCATTCGATGCATTTGATGCATTCGATGCATTTGATGCATTCGATGCATTTGATGCATTCGATGCATTTGATGCATTCGATGCATTTGATGCATTCGATGCATTCGATGCATTTGATGCATTCGATGCATTTGATGCATTCGATGCATTCGATGCATTCGATGCATTTGATGCATTCGATGCATTTGATGCATTCGATGCATTTGATGCATTCGATGCATTTGATGCATTCGATGCATTTGATGCATTCGATGCATTTGATGCATTCGATGCATTTGATGCATTCGATGCATTTGATGCATTCGATGCATTTGATGCATTCGATGCATTTGATGCATTCGATGCATTTGATGCATTCGATGCATTTGATGCATTCGATGCATTTGATGCATTCGATGCATTTGATGCATTCGATGCATTTGATGCATTCGATGCATTTGATGCATTCGATGCATTTGATGCATTCGATGCATTTGATGCATTCGATGCATTTGATGCATTCGATGCATTTGATGCATTCGATGCATTTGATGCATTCGATGCATTTGATGCATTCGATGCATTTGATGCATTCGATGCATTTGATGCATTCGATGCATTTGATGCATTCGATGCATTTGATGCATTCGATGCATTTGATGCATTCGATGCATTTGATGCATTCGATGCATTTGATGCATTCGATGCATTTGATGCATTCGATGCATTTGATGCATTCGATGCATTTGATGCATTCGATGCATTTGATGCATTCGATGCATTTGATGCATTCGATGCATTTGATGCATTCGATGCATTTGATGCATTCGATGCATTTGATGCATTCGATGCATTTGATGCATTCGATGCATTTGATGCATTCGATGCATTTGATGCATTCGATGCATTTGATGCATTCGATGCATTTGATGCATTCGATGCATTTGATGCATTCGATGCATTTGATGCATTCGATGCATTTGATGCATTCGATGCATTTGATGCATTCGATGCATTTGATGCATTCGATGCATTTGATGCATTCGATGCAATTCGATGCATTTGATGCATTCGATGCATTTGATGCATTCGATGCATTTGATGCATTCGATGCATTTGATGCATTCGATGCATTTGATGCATTCGATGCATTTGATGCATTCGATGCATTTGATGCATTCGATGCATTTGATGCATTCGATGCATTCGATGCATTTGATGCATTCGATGCATTCGATGCATTGATGCATTCGATGCATTTGATGCATTCGATGCATTCGATGCATTTGATGCATTCGATGCATTTGATGCATTCGATGCATTTGATGCATTCGATGCATTTGATGCATTCGATGCATTTGATGCATTCGATGCATTTGATGCATTCGATGCATTTGATGCATTCGATGCATTTGATGCATTCGATGCATTTGATGCATTCGATGCATTGATGCATTTGATGCATTCGATGCATTTGATGCATTCGATGCATTTGATGCATTCGATGCATTTGATGCATTCGATGCATTTGATGCATTCGATGCATTTGATGCATTCGATGCATTTGATGCATTCGATGCATTTGATGCATTCGATGCATTTGATGCATTCGATGCATTTGATGCATTCGATGCATTTGATGCATTCGATGCATTTGATGCATTCGATGCATTTGATGCATTCGATGCATTCGATGCATTTGATGCATTCGATGCATTTGATGCATTCGATGCATTTGATGCATTCGATGCATTTGATGCATTCGATGCATTTGATGCATTCGATGCATTTGATGCATTCGATGCATTTGATGCATTCGATGCATTTGATGCATTCGATGCATTTGATGCATTCGATGCATTTGATGCATTCGATGCATTTGATGCATTCGATGCATTGTGCATTCGATGCATTTGATGCATTCGATGCATTTGATGCATTCGATGCTTATCATTGATGCATTCGATGCATTTGAGCATTCGATGCATTTGATGCATTCGATGCATTTGATGCATTCGATGCATTTGATGCATTCGATGCATTTGATGCATTCGATGCATTTGATGCATTCGATGCATTTGATGCATTCGATGCATTTGATGCATTCGATGCATTTGATGCATTCGATGCATTTGATGCATTCGATGCATTTGATGCATTCGATGCATTTGATGCATTCGATGCATTTGATGCATTCGATGCATTTGATGCATTCGATGCATTTGATGCATTCGATGCATTTGATGCATTCGATGCATTTGATGCATTCGATGCATTTGATGCATTCGATGCATTTGATGCATTCGATGCATTTGATGCATTCGATGCATTTGATGCATTCGATGCATTTGATGCATTCGATGCATTTGATGCATTCGATGCATTTGATGCATTCGATGCATTTGATGCATTCGATGCATTTGATGCATTCGATGCATTTGATGCATTCGATGCATTTGATGCATTCGATGCATTTGATGCATTCGATGCATTTGATGCATTCGATGCATTTGATGCATTCGATGCATTTGATGCATTCGATGCATTTGATGCATTCGATGCATTTGATGCATTCGATGCATTTGATGCATTCGATGCATTTGATGCATTCGATGCATTTGATGCATTCGATGCATTTGATGCATTCGATGCATTTGATGCATTCGATGCATTTGATGCATTCGATGCATTTGATGCATTCGATGCATTTGATGCATTCGATGCATTTGATGCATTCGATGCATTTGATGCATTCGATGCATTTGATGCATTCGATGCATTTGATGCATTCGATGCATTTGATGCATTCGATGCATTTGATGCATTCGATGCATTTGATGCATTCGATGCATTTGATGCATTCGATGCATTTGATGCATTCGATGCATTTGATGCATTCGATGCATTTGATGCATTCGATGCATTTGATGCATTCGATGCATTTGATGCATTCGATGCATTTGATGCATTCGATGCATTTGATGCATTCGATGCATTTGATGCATTCGATGCATTTGATGCATTCGATGCATTTGATGCATTCGATGCATTCGATGCATTGATGCATTCGATGCATTTGATGCATTCGATGCATTTGATGCATTCGATGCATTTGATGCATTCGATGCATTTGATGCATTCGATGCATTTGATGCATTCGATGCATTTGATGCATTCGATGCATTTGATGCATTCGATGCATTTGATGCATTCGATGCATTTGATGCATTCGATGCATTTGATGCATTCGATGCATTTGATGCATTCGATGCATTTGATGCATTCGATGCATTTGATGCATTCGATGCATTTGATGCATTCGATGCATTTGATGCATTCGATGCATTGATGCATTCGATGCATTTTGATGCATTCGATGCATTTGATGCATTCGATGCATTTGATGCATTCGATGCATTTGATGCATTCGATGCATTTGATGCATTCGATGCATTTGATGCATTCGATGCATTTGATGCATTCGATGCATTTGATGCATTCGATGCATTCGATGCATTCGATGCATTCGATGCATTTGATGCATTCGATGCATTTGATGCATTCGATGCATTTGATGCATTCGATGCATTTGATGCATTCGATGCATTTGATGCATTCGATGCATTTGATGCATTCGATGCATTTGATGCATTCGATGCATTTGATGCATTCGATGCATTTGATGCATTCGATGCATTTGATGCATTCGATGCATTTGATGCATTCGATGCATTTGATGCATTCGATGCATTTGATGCATTCGATGCATTTGATGCATTCGATGCATTTGATGCATTCGATGCATTTGATGCATTCGATGCATTTGATGCATTCGATGCATTTGATGCATTCGATGCATTGATGCATTCGATGCATTCGATGCATTCGATGCATTCGATGCATTTGATGCATTCGATGCATTTGATGCATTCGATGCATTTGATGCATTCGATGCATTTGATGCATTCGATGCATTTGATGCATTCGATGCATTTGATGCATTCGATGCATTTGATGCATTCGATGCATTTGATGCATTCGATGCATTTGATGCATTCGATGCATTTGATGCATTCGATGCATTTGATGCATTCGATGCATTTCGATGCATTCGATGCATTTGATGCATTCGATGCATTTGATGCATTCGATGCATTTGATGCATTCGATGCATTTGATGCATTCGATGCATTTGATGCATTCGATGCATTTGATGCATTCGATGCATTTGATGCATTCGATGCATTTGATGCATTCGATGCATTTGATGCATTCGATGCATTTGATGCATTCGATGCATTTGATGCATTCGATGCATTGCATTCGATGCATTCGATGCATTTGATGCATTCGATGCATTTGATGCATTCGATGCATTTGATGCATTCGATGCATTTGATGCATTCGATGCATTTGATGCATTCGATGCATTTGATGCATTCGATGCATTTGATGCATTCGATGCATTTGATGCATTCGATGCATTTGATGCATTCGATGCATTTGATGCATTCGATGCATTTTGATGCATTCGATGCATTTGATGCATTCGATGCATTTGATGCATTCGATGCATTTGATGCATTCGATGCATTTGATGCATTCGATGCAGATGCATTGATGCATTCGATGCATTTGATGCATTCGATGCATTTGATGCATTCGATGCATTTGATGCATTCGATGCATTTGATGCATTCGATGCATTTGATGCATTCGATGCATTTGATGCATTCGATGCATTTGATGCATTCGATGCATTTGATGCATTCGATGCATTTGATGCATTCGATGCATTTGATGCATTCGATGCATTTGATGCATTCGATGCATTTGATGCATTCGATGCATTTGATGCATTCGATGCATTTGATGCATTCGATGCATTTGATGCATTCGATGCATTCGATGCATTTGATGCATTCGATGCATTTGATGCATTCGATGCATTTGATGCATTCGATGCATTTGATGCATTCGATGCATTTGATGCATTCGATGCATTTGATGCATTCGATGCATTTGATGCATTCGATGCATTTGATGCATTCGATGCATTTGATGCATTCGATGCATTTGATGCATTCGATGCATTTGATGCATTCGATGCATTCGATGCATTTGATGCATTCGATGCATTTGATGCATTCGATGCATTTGATGCATTCGATGCATTTGATGCATTCGATGCATTTGATGCATTCGATGCATTTGATGCATTCGATGCATTTGATGCATTCGATGCATTTGATGCATTCGATGCATTTGATGCATTCGATGCATTTGATGCATTCGATGCATTTGATGCATTCGATGCATTTGATGCATTCGATGCATTTGATGCATTCGATGCATTTGATGCATTCGATGCATTTGATGCATTCGATGCATTTGATGCATTCGATGCATTTGATGCATTCGATGCATTTGATGCATTCGATGCATTTGATGCATTCGATGCATTTGATGCATTCGATGCATTTGATGCATTCGATGCATTTGATGCATTCGATGCATTTGATGCATTCGATGCATTTGATGCATTCGATGCATTTGATGCATTCGATGCATTTGATGCATTCGATGCATTTGATGCATTCGATGCATTTGATGCATTCGATGCATTTGATGCATTCGATGCATTTGATGCATTCGATGCATTTGATGCATTCGATGCATTTGATGCATTCGATGCATTTGATGCATTCGATGCATTTGATGCATTCGATGCATTCGATGCATTGATGCATTCGATGCATTTGATGCATTCGATGCATTTGATGCATTCGATGCATTTGATGCATTCGATGCATTTGATGCATTCGATGCATTTGATGCATTCGATGCATTTGATGCATTCGATGCATTTGATGCATTCGATGCATTTGATGCATTCGATGCATTTGATGCATTCGATGCATTTGATGCATTCGATGCATTTGATGCATTCGATGCATTCGATGCATTTGATGCATTCGATGCATTTGATGCATTCGATGCATTTGATGCATTCGATGCATTTGATGCATTCGATGCATTTGATGCATTCGATGCATTTGATGCATTCGATGCATTTGATGCATTCGATGCATTTGATGCATTCGATGCATTTGATGCATTCGATGCATTTGATGCATTCGATGCATTTGATGCATTCGATGCATTTGATGCATTCGATGCATTGATGCATTTGATGCATTCGATGCATTTGATGCATTCGATGCATTTGATGCATTCGATGCATTTGATGCATTCGATGCATTTGATGCATTCGATGCATTTGATGCATTCGATGCATTTGATGCATTCGATGCATTTGATGCATTCGATGCATTTGATGCATTCGATGCATTTGATGCATTCGATGCATTTCGATGCATTTGATGCATTCGATGCATTTGATGCATTCGATGCATTTGATGCATTCGATGCATTTGATGCATTCGATGCATTTGATGCATTCGATGCATTTGATGCATTCGATGCATTCGATGCATTGATGCATTCGATGCATTTGATGCATTCGATGCATTCGATGCATTCGATGCATTCGATGCATTCGATGCATTTGATGCATTCGATGCATTTGATGCATTCGATGCATTTGATGCATTCGATGCATTTGATGCATTCGATGCATTTGATGCATTCGATGCATTTGATGCATTCGATGCATTTGATGCATTCGATGCATTTGATGCATTCGATGCATTTGATGCATTCGATGCATTTGATGCATTCGATGCATTTGATGCATTCGATGCATTTGATGCATTCGATGCATTCGATGCATTTGATGCATTCGATGCATTTGATGCATTCGATGCATTTGATGCATTCGATGCATTTGATGCATTCGATGCATTTGATGCATTCGATGCATTTGATGCATTCGATGCATTTGATGCATTCGATGCATTTGATGCATTCGATGCATTTGATGCATTCGATGCATTTGATGCATTCGATGCATTTGATGCATTCGATGCATTTGATGCATTCGATGCATTTGATGCATTTGATGCATTCGATGCATTTGATGCATTCGATGCATTTGATGCATTCGATGCATTTGATGCATTCGATGCATTTGATGCATTCGATGCATTTGATGCATTCGATGCATTTGATGCATTCGATGCATTTGATGCATTCGATGCATTTGATGCATTCGATGCATTTGATGCATTCGATGCATTTGATGCATTCGATGCATTTGATGCATTCGATGCATTTGATGCATTCGATGCATTTGATGCATTCGATGCATTTGATGCATTCGATGCATTTGATGCATTCGATGCATTTGATGCATTCGATGCATTTGATGCATTCGATGCATTTGATGCATTCGATGCATTTGATGCATTCGATGCATTTGATGCATTCGATGCATTTGATGCATTCGATGCATTTGATGCATTCGATGCATTTGATGCATTCGATGCATTTGATGCATTCGATGCATTTGATGCATTCGATGCATTTGATGCATTCGATGCATTGATGCATTCGATGCATTTGATGCATTCGATGCATTTGATGCATTCGATGCATTTGATGCATTCGATGCATTTGATGCATTCGATGCATTTGATGCATTCGATGCATTTGATGCATTCGATGCATTTGATGCATTCGATGCATTTGATGCATTCGATGCATTTGATGCATTCGATGCATTTGATGCATTCGATGCATTTGATGCATTCGATGCATTTGATGCATTCGATGCATTTGATGCATTCGATGCATTTGATGCATTCGATGCATTTGATGCATTCGATGCATTTGATGCATTCGATGCATTTGATGCATTCGATGCATTTGATGCATTCGATGCATTTGATGCATTCGATGCATTTGATGCATTCGATGCATTTGATGCATTCGATGCATTTGATGCATTCGATGCATTTGATGCATTCGATGCATTTGATGCATTCGATGCATTTGATGCATTCGATGCATTGATGCATTCGATGCATTTGATGCATTCGATGCATTTGATGCATTCGATGCATTTGATGCATTCGATGCATTTGATGCATTCGATGCATTTGATGCATTCGATGCATTTGATGCATTCGATGCATTTGATGCATTCGATGCATTTGATGCATTCGATGCATTTGATGCATTCGATGCATTTGATGCATTTGATGCATTCGATGCATTTGATGCATTCGATGCATTTGATGCATTCGATGCATTTGATGCATTCGATGCATTTGATGCATTCGATGCATTTGATGCATTCGATGCATTTGATGCATTCGATGCATTTGATGCATTCGATGCATTTGATGCATTCGATGCATTTGATGCATTCGATGCATTTGATGCATTCGATGCATTTGATGCATTCGATGCATTTGATGCATTCGATGCATTTGATGCATTCGATGCATTTGATGCATTCGATGCATTTGATGCATTCGATGCATTTGATGCATTCTCGATGCATTTGATGCATTCGATGCATTTGATGCATTCGATGCATTTGATGCATTCGATGCATTTGATGCATTCGATGCATTTGATGCATTCGATGCATTTGATGCATTCGATGCATTTGATGCATTCGATGCATTCGATGCATTTGATGCATTCGATGCATTTGATGCATTCGATGCATTTGATGCATTCGATGCATTTGATGCATTCGATGCATTTGATGCATTCGATGCATTTGATGCATTCGATGCATTTGATGCATTCGATGCATTTGATGCATTCGATGCATTTGATGCATTCGATGCATTTGATGCATTCGATGCATTTGATGCATTCGATGCATTTGATGCATTCGATGCATTTGATGCATTCGATGCATTTGATGCATTCGATGCATTTGATGCATTCGATGCATTTGATGCATTCGATGCATTTGATGCATTCGATGCATTTGATGCATTCGATGCATTTGATGCATTCGATGCATTTGATGCATTCGATGCATTTGATGCATTCGATGCATTTGATGCATTCGATGCATTTGATGCATTCGATGCATTTGATGCATTCGATGCATTTGATGCATTCGATGCATTCGATGCATTCGATGCATTCGATGCATTTGATGCATTCGATGCATTTGATGCATTCGATGCATTTGATGCATTCGATGCATTTGATGCATTCGATGCATTTGATGCATTCGATGCATTTGATGCATTCGATGCATTTGATGCATTCGATGCATTTGATGCATTCGATGCATTTGATGCATTCGATGCATTTGATGCATTTGATGCATTCGATGCATTTGATGCATTCGATGCATTTGATGCATTCGATGCATTTGATGCATTCGATGCATTTGATGCATTCGATGCATTTGATGCATTCGATGCATTTGATGCATTCGATGCATTTGATGCATTCGATGCATTGCATTCGATGCATTTGATGCATTCGATGCATTTGATGCATTCGATGCATTTGATGCATTCGATGCATTTGATGCATTCGATGCATTTGATGCATTCGATGCATTTGATGCATTCGATGCATTTGATGCATTCGATGCATTTGATGCATTCGATGCATTTGATGCATTCGATGCATTTGATGCATTCGATGCATTTGATGCATTCGATGCATTTGATGCATTCGATGCATTTGATGCATTCGATGCATTTGATGCATTCGATGCATTTGATGCATTCGATGCATTTGATGCATTTGATGCATTCGATGCATTTGATGCATTCGATGCATTTGATGCATTCGATGCATTTGATGCATTCGATGCATTTGATGCATTCGATGCATTTGATGCATTCGATGCATTTGATGCATTCGATGCATTTGATGCATTCGATGCATTTGATGCATTCGATGCATTTGATGCATTCGATGCATTTGATGCATTCGATGCATTCGATGCATTTGATGCATTCGATGCATTTGATGCATTCGATGCATTTGATGCATTCGATGCATTTGATGCATTCGATGCATTTGATGCATTCGATGCATTTGATGCATTCGATGCATTTGATGCATTCGATGCATTTGATGCATTCGATGCATTTGATGCATTCGATGCATTTGATGCATTCGATGCATTTGATGCATTCGATGCATTTGATGCATTCGATGCATTTGATGCATTCGATGCATTTGATGCATTCGATGCATTTGATGCATTCGATGCATTTGATGCATTCGATGCATTTGATGCATTCGATGCATTCGATGCATTTGATGCATTCGATGCATTTGATGCATTCGATGCATTTGATGCATTCGATGCATTTGATGCATTCGATGCATTTGATGCATTCGATGCATTTGATGCATTCGATGCATTTGATGCATTCGATGCATTTGATGCATTCGATGCATTTGATGCATTCGATGCATTTGATGCATTCGATGCATTTGATGCATTCGATGCATTTGATGCATTCGATGCATTGATGCATTTGATGCATTCGATGCATTTGATGCATTCGATGCATTTGATGCATTCGATGCATTTGATGCATTCGATGCATTTGATGCATTCGATGCATTTGATGCATTCGATGCATTTGATGCATTCGATGCATTTGATGCATTCGATGCATTTGATGCATTCGATGCATTGATGCATTTGATGCATTCGATGCATTTGATGCATTCGATGCATTTGATGCATTCGATGCATTTGATGCATTCGATGCATTTGATGCATTCGATGCATTTGATGCATTCGATGCATTTGATGCATTCGATGCATTTGATGCATTCGATGCATTTGATGCATTCGATGCATTTGATGCATTCGATTGATGCATTGCATTCGATGCATTTGATGCATTCGATGCATTTGATGCATTCGATGCATTTGATGCATTCGATGCATTTGATGCATTCGATGCATTTGATGCATTCGATGCATTTGATGCATTCGATGCATTTGATGCATTCGATGCATTCGATGCATTTGATGCATTCGATGCATTTGATGCATTCGATGCATTTGATGCATTCGATGCATTTGATGCATTCGATGCATTTGATGCATTCGATGCATTTGATGCATTCGATGCATTTGATGCATTCGATGCATTTGATGCATTCGATGCATTTGATGCATTCGATGCATTTGATGCATTCGATGCATTTGATGCATTCGATGCATTTGATGCATTTGATGCATTCGATGCATTTGATGCATTCGATGCATTTGATGCATTCGATGCATTTGATGCATTCGATGCATTTGATGCATTCGATGCATTTGATGCATTCGATGCATTTGATGCATTTCGATGCATTTGATGCATTCGATGCATTTGATGCATTCGATGCATTTGATGCATTTGATGCATTTGATGCATTTGATGCATTTCGATGCATTTGATGCATTCGATGCATTTGATGCATTCGATGCATTCGATGCATTTGATGCATTCGATGCATTCGATGCATTTGATGCATTCGATGCATTTGATGCATTCGATGCATTTGATGCATTCGATGCATTCGATGCATTTGATGCATTCGATGCATTTCGATGCATTTGATGCATTCGATGCATTGATGCATTTGATGCATTCGATGCATTTGATGCATTCGATGCATTTGATGCATTCGATGCATTTGATGCATTCGATGCATTTGATGCATTCGATGCATTTGATGCATTCGATGCATTTGATGCATTCGATGCATTTGATGCATTCGATGCATTTGATGCATTCGATGCATTTTGATGCATTCGATGCATTTGATGCATTCGATGCATTTGATGCATTCGATGCATTCGATGCATTTGATGCATTCGATGCATTTGATGCATTCGATGCATTTGATGCATTCGATGCATTTGATGCATTCGATGCATTTGATGCATTCGATGCATTTGATGCATTCGATGCATTTGATGCATTCGATGCATTCGATGCATTTGATGCATTCGATGCATTTGATGCATTCGATGCATTTGATGCATTCGATGCATTTGATGCATTCGATGCATTTGATGCATTCGATGCATTTGATGCATTCGATGCATTCTTGATGCATTCGATGCATTTGATGCATTCGATGCATTTGATGCATTCGATGCATTTGATGCATTCGATGCATTTGATGCATTCGATGCATTTGATGCATTCGATGCATTTGATGCATTCGATGCATTTGATGCATTCGATGCATTTGATGCATTCGATGCATTCGATGCATTTGATGCATTCGATGCATTTGATGCATTCGATGCATTTGATGCATTCGATGCATTTGATGCATTCGATGCATTTGATGCATTCGATGCATTTGATGCATTCGATGCATTTGATGCATTCGATGCATTTGATGCATTCGATGCATTTGATGCATTCGATGCATTGATGCATTCGATGCATTCGATGCATTCGATGCATTCGATGCATTTGATGCATTCGATGCATTTGATGCATTCGATGCATTTGATGCATTCGATGCATTTGATGCATTCGATGCATTTGATGCATTCGATGCATTTGATGCATTCGATGCATTTGATGCATTCGATGCATTTGATGCATTCGATGCATTTGATGCATTCGATGCATTCGATGCATTCGATGCATTTGATGCATTCGATGCATTTGATGCATTCGATGCATTTGATGCATTCGATGCATTTGATGCATTCGATGCATTTGATGCATTCGATGCATTCGATGCATTCGATGCATTCGATGCATTTGATGCATTCGATGCATTTGATGCATTCGATGCATTTGATGCATTCGATGCATTTGATGCATTCGATGCATTTGATGCATTCGATGCATTTGATGCATTCGATGCATTTGATGCATTCGATGCATTTGATGCATTCGATGCATTTGATGCATTCGATGCATTTGATGCATTCGATGCATTCGATGCATTTGATGCATTCGATGCATTTGATGCATTCGATGCATTTGATGCATTCGATGCATTTGATGCATTCGATGCATTTGATGCATTCGATGCATTTGATGCATTCGATGCATTTGATGCATTCGATGCATTTGATGCATTCGATGCATTTGATGCATTCGATGCATTTGATGCATTCGATGCATTTGATGCATTCGATGCATTTGATGCATTCGATGCATTTGATGCATTCGATGCATTTGATGCATTCGATGCATTTGATGCATTCGATGCATTTGATGCATTCGATGCATTTGATGCATTCGATGCATTTGATGCATTCGATGCATTTGATGCATTCGATGCATTTGATGCATTCGATGCATTTGATGCATTCGATGCATTTGATGCATTCGATGCATTTGATGCATTCGATGCATTTGATGCATTCGATGCATTTGATGCATTCGATGCATTCGATGCATTTGATGCATTCGATGCATTTGATGCATTCGATGCATTTGATGCATTCGATGCATTTGATGCATTCGATGCATTTGATGCATTCGATGCATTTGATGCATTCGATGCATTTGATGCATTCGATGCATTTGATGCATTCGATGCATTTGATGCATTCGATGCATTTGATGCATTCGATGCATTTGATGCATTCGATGCATTTGATGCATTCGATGCATTTGATGCATTCGATGCATTTGATGCATTCGATGCATTTGATGCATTCGATGCATTTGATGCATTCGATGCATTTGATGCATTCGATGCATTTGATGCATTCGATGCATTTGATGCATTCGATGCATTTGATGCATTCGATGCATTTGATGCATTCGATGCATTTGATGCATTCGATGCATTTGATGCATTCGATGCATTTGATGCATTCGATGCATTTGATGCATTCGATGCATTCGATGCATTCGATGCATTCGATGCATTTGATGCATTCGATGCATTTGATGCATTCGATGCATTTGATGCATTCGATGCATTTGATGCATTCGATGCATTTGATGCATTCGATGCATTTGATGCATTCGATGCATTCGATGCATTCGATGCATTCGATGCATTCGATGCATTCGATGCATTTGATGCATTCGATGCATTTGATGCATTCGATGCATTTGATGCATTCGATGCATTTGATGCATTCGATGCATTTGATGCATTCGATGCATTTGATGCATTCGATGCATTTGATGCATTCGATGCATTTGATGCATTCGATGCATTTGATGCATTCGATGCATTTGATGCATTCGATGCATTCGATGCATTCGATGCATTCGATGCATTTGATGCATTCGATGCATTTGATGCATTCGATGCATTTGATGCATTCGATGCATTTGATGCATTCGATGCATTTGATGCATTCGATGCATTTGATGCATTCGATGCATTTGATGCATTCGATGCATTTGATGCATTCGATGCATTTGATGCATTCGATGCATTTGATGCATTCGATGCATTTGATGCATTCGATGCATTTGATGCATTGATGCATTCGATGCATTTGATGCATTCGATGCATTTGATGCATTCGATGCATTTGATGCATTCGATGCATTTGATGCATTCGATGCATTTGATGCATTCGATGCATTTGATGCATTCGATGCATTTGATGCATTCGATGCATTTGATGCATTCGATGCATTTGATGCATTCGATGCATTTGATGCATTTCGATGCATTTGATGCATTCGATGCATTTGATGCATTCGATGCATTCTGATGCATTCGATGCATTTGATGCATTCGATGCATTTCGATGCATTCGATGCATTTGATGCATTCGATGCATTGATGCATTCGATGCATTTGATGCATTTGATGCATTCGATA
>NW_026683870.1:0-18664 GCF_030247195.1 Topomyia yanbarensis | reverse complement strand
ATAGCTTGGTGTAAATAATATCAGTTTGAGCCCGAGCTTGAAAAAATTGACATCCCTGCGTGAATTTGAAAGAAAACAAAATTCAATTCATACACGTCGCGATGAAAGAAATGTTTGGTTCGTTTCCCTCGTTTTCGTTCATGCTATTCTCGCTGTTAATGTTGTATGGGCTTTCACGATTACCTGGTTTGAGTTGCTTGTGGGGCTTACGGGTCACGATCGCGTATCTGTGTTCTTTGTTATTTACTTTAATGTCGGTGGTGCTGGCAGTTGTTTGGGAAGTAGTAGGCACATCACAATGATCGTTCACGCTGTGCGTAAGTTCTGTTGTTCCAGTATTCGTTGGTGCCTGAGCTGCAACTCCGGTGGTTTGTGATTTAGTTGATGTTGATGAAGGGCTGTGTGATGGGTATGCTTGCAGTTGATATTGCTTCGTTAGAGGTTTGTGTACATGGTTTCTAGTAGTGTGTCTTCTTGTATAACAACGTAGGACACGCAGGAGTCTGTCCTTCATACGTGCACAGCGTGATTTGAGATTTGGTCACGCGCTTTGCTTTGAATTAAAAGTTCAGATATGAAGGAATAGGTCACTCGCATTCTCACGAAACAAAAACCGTTGGAAATACCTAAATTTTCTCCGGGTTTCAAACTTAAAGGATTCACATAATTAAAAAATTCTAAAATGCTAAAATTCTAAAACGCAAAAATGCTAAAATTCAAAAATTCAAAAATTCAAAAATTCAAAAATTCAAAAATTCAAAAATTCAAAAATTCAAAAATTCAAAAATTCAAAAATTCAAAAATTCAAGAATTCCAAAATTCAAAAATTCAAAAATTCAAAAATTCAAAAATTCAAAAATTCAAAAATTCAAAAATTCAAAAATTCAAAAATTCAAAAATTCAAAAATTCAAAAATTCAAAAATTCAAAAATTCAAAAATTCAAAAATTCAAAAATTCTAAAATTCAAAAATTCAAAAATTCAAAAATTCAAAAATTCAAAAATTCAAAAATTCAAAAATTCAAAAATTCAAAAATTCAAAAATTCAAAAATTCAAAAATTCAAAAATTCAAAAATTCAAAAATTCAAAAATTCAAAAATTCAAAAATTCAAAAATTCAAAAATTCAAAAATTCAAAAATTCAAAAATTCAAAAATTCAAAAATTCAAAAATTCAAAAATTCAAAAATTCAAAAATTCAAAAATTCAAAAATTCAAAAATTCAAAAATTCAAAAATTCAAAAATTCAAAAATTCAAAAATTCAAAAATTCAAAAATTCAAAAATTCAAAAATTCAAAAATTCAAAAATTCAAAAATTCAAAAATTCAAAAATTCAAAAATTCAAAAATTCAAAAATTCAAAAATTCAAAAATTCAAAAATTCAAAAATTCAAAAATTCAAAAATTCAAAAATTCAAAAATTCAAAAATTCAAAAATTCAAAAATTCAAAAATTCAAAAATTCAAAAATTCAAAAATTCAAAAATTCAAAAATTCAAAAATTCAAAAATTCAAAAATTCAAAAATTCAAAAATTCAAAAATTCAAAAATTCAAAAATTCAAAAATTCAAAAATTCAAAAATTCAAAAATTCAAAAATTCAAAAATTCAAAAATTCAAAAATTCAAAAATTCAAAAATTCAAAAATTCAAAAATTCAAAAATTCAAAAATTCAAAAATTCAAAAATTCAAAAATTCAAAAATTCAAAAATTCAAAAATTCAAAAATTCAAAAATTCAAAAATTCAAAAATTCAAAAATTCAAAAATTCAAAAATTCAAAAATTCAAAAATTCAAAAATTCAAAAATTCAAAAATTCAAAAATTCAAAAATTCAAAAATTCAAAAATTCAAAAATTCAAAAATTCAAAAATTCAAAAATTCAAAAATTCAAAAATTCAAAAATTCAAAAATTCAAAAATTCAAAAATTCAAAAATTCAAAAATTCAAAAATTCAAAAATTCAAAAATTCAAAAATTCAAAAATTCAAAAATTCAAAAATTCAAAAATTCAAAAATTCAAAAATTCAAAAATTCAAAAATTCAAAAATTCAAAAATTCAAAAATTCAAAAATTCAAAAATTCAAAAATTCAAAAATTCAAAAATTCAAAAATTCAAAAATTCAAAAATTCAAAAATTCAAAAATTCAAAAATTCAAAAATTCAAAAATTCAAAAATTCAAAAATTCAAAAATTCAAAAATTCAAAAATTCAAAAATTCAAAAATTCAAAAATTCAAAAATTCAAAAATTCAAAAATTCAAAAATTCAAAAATTCAAAAATTCAAAAATTCAAAAATTCAAAAATTCAAAAATTCAAAAATTCAAAAATTCAAAAATTCAAAAATTCAAAAATTCAAAAATTCAAAAATTCAAAAATTCAAAAATTCAAAAATTCAAAAATTCAAAAATTCAAAAATTCAAAAATTCAAAAATTCAAAAATTCAAAAATTCAAAAATTCAAAAATTCAAAAATTCAAAAATTCAAAAATTCAAAAATTCAAAAATTCAAAAATTCAAAAATTCAAAAATTCAAAAATTCAAAAATTCAAAAATTCAAAAATTCAAAAATTCAAAAATTCAAAAATTCAAAAATTCAAAAATTCAAAAATTCAAAAATTCAAAAATTCAAAAATTCAAAAATTCAAAAATTCAAAAATTCAAAAATTCAAAAATTCAAAAATTCAAAAATTCAAAAATTCAAAAATTCAAAAATTCAAAAATTCAAAAATTCAAAAATTCAAAAATTCAAAAATTCAAAAATTCAAAAATTCAAAAATTCAAAAATTCAAAAATTCAAAAATTCAAAAATTCAAAAATTCAAAAATTCAAAAATTCAAAAATTCAAAAATTCAAAAATTCAAAAATTCAAAAATTCAAAAATTCAAAAATTCAAAAATTCAAAAATTCAAAAATTCAAAAATTCAAAAATTCAAAAATTCAAAAATTCAAAAATTCAAAAATTCAAAAATTCAAAAATTCAAAAATTCAAAAATTCAAAAATTCAAAAATTCAAAAATTCAAAAATTCAAAAATTCAAAAATTCAAAAATTCAAAAATTCAAAAATTCAAAAATTCAAAAATTCAAAAATTCAAAAATTCAAAAATTCAAAAATTCAAAAATTCAAAAATTCAAAAATTCAAAAATTCAAAAATTCAAAAATTCAAAAATTCAAAAATTCAAAAATTCAAAAATTCAAAAATTCAAAAATTCAAAAATTCAAAAATTCAAAAATTCAAAAATTCAAAAATTCAAAAATTCAAAAATTCAAAAATTCAAAAATTCAAAAATTCAAAAATTCAAAAATTCAAAAATTCAAAAATTCAAAAATTCAAAAATTCAAAAATTCAAAAATTCAAAAATTCAAAAATTCAAAAATTCAAAAATTCAAAAATTCAAAAATTCAAAAATTCAAAAATTCAAAAATTCAAAAATTCAAAAATTCAAAAATTCAAAAATTCAAAAATTCAAAAATTCAAAAATTCAAAAATTCAAAAATTCAAAAATTCAAAAATTCAAAAATTCAAAAATTCAAAAATTCAAAAATTCAAAAATTCAAAAATTCAAAAATTCAAAAATTCAAAAATTCAAAAATTCAAAAATTCAAAAATTCAAAAATTCAAAAATTCAAAAATTCAAAAATTCAAAAATTCAAAAATTCAAAAATTCAAAAATTCAAAAATTCAAAAATTCAAAAATTCAAAAATTCAAAAATTCAAAAATTCAAAAATTCAAAAATTCAAAAATTCAAAAATTCAAAAATTCAAAAATTCAAAAATTCAAAAATTCAAAAATTCAAAAATTCAAAAATTCAAAAATTCAAAAATTCAAAAATTCAAAAATTCAAAAATTCAAAAATTCAAAAATTCAAAAATTCAAAAATTCAAAAATTCAAAAATTCAAAAATTCAAAAATTCAAAAATTCAAAAATTCAAAAATTCAAAAATTCAAAAATTCAAAAATTCAAAAATTCAAAAATTCAAAAATTCAAAAATTCAAAAATTCAAAAATTCAAAAATTCAAAAATTCAAAAATTCAAAAATTCAAAAATTCAAAAATTCAAAAATTCAAAAATTCAAAAATTCAAAAATTCAAAAATTCAAAAATTCAAAAATTCAAAAATTCAAAAATTCAAAAATTCAAAAATTCAAAAATTCAAAAATTCAAAAATTCAAAAATTCAAAAATTCAAAAATTCAAAAATTCAAAAATTCAAAAATTCAAAAATTCAAAAATTCAAAAATTCAAAAATTCAAAAATTCAAAAATTCAAAAATTCAAAAATTCAAAAATTCAAAAATTCAAAAATTCAAAAATTCAAAAATTCAAAAATTCAAAAATTCAAAAATTCAAAAATTCAAAAATTCAAAAATTCAAAAATTCAAAAATTCAAAAATTCAAAAATTCAAAAATTCAAAAATTCAAAAATTCAAAAATTCAAAAATTCAAAAATTCAAAAATTCAAAAATTCAAAAATTCAAAAATTCAAAAATTCAAAAATTCAAAAATTCAAAAATTCAAAAATTCAAAAATTCAAAAATTCAAAAATTCAAAAATTCAAAAATTCAAAAATTCAAAAATTCAAAAATTCAAAAATTCAAAAATTCAAAAATTCAAAAATTCAAAAATTCAAAAATTCAAAAATTCAAAAATTCAAAAATTCAAAAATTCAAAAATTCAAAAATTCAAAAATTCAAAAATTCAAAAATTCAAAAATTCAAAAATTCAAAAATTCAAAAATTCAAAAATTCAAAAATTCAAAAATTCAAAAATTCAAAAATTCAAAAATTCAAAAATTCAAAAATTCAAAAATTCAAAAATTCAAAAATTCAAAAATTCAAAAATTCAAAAATTCAAAAATTCAAAAATTCAAAAATTCAAAAATTCAAAAATTCAAAAATTCAAAAATTCAAAAATTCAAAAATTCAAAAATTCAAAAATTCAAAAATTCAAAAATTCAAAAATTCAAAAATTCAAAAATTCAAAAATTCAAAAATTCAAAAATTCAAAAATTCAAAAATTCAAAAATTCAAAAATTCAAAAATTCAAAAATTCAAAAATTCAAAAATTCAAAAATTCAAAAATTCAAAAATTCAAAAATTCAAAAATTCAAAAATTCAAAAATTCAAAAATTCAAAAATTCAAAAATTCAAAAATTCAAAAATTCAAAAATTCAAAAATTCAAAAATTCAAAAATTCAAAAATTCAAAAATTCAAAAATTCAAAAATTCAAAAATTCAAAAATTCAAAAATTCAAAAATTCAAAAATTCAAAAATTCAAAAATTCAAAAATTCAAAAATTCAAAAATTCAAAAATTCAAAAATTCAAAAATTCAAAAATTCAAAAATTCAAAAATTCAAAAATTCAAAAATTCAAAAATTCAAAAATTCAAAAATTCAAAAATTCAAAAATTCAAAAATTCAAAAATTCAAAAATTCAAAAATTCAAAAATTCAAAAATTCAAAAATTCAAAAATTCAAAAATTCAAAAATTCAAAAATTCAAAAATTCAAAAATTCAAAAATTCAAAAATTCAAAAATTCAAAAATTCAAAAATTCAAAAATTCAAAAATTCAAAAATTCAAAAATTCAAAAATTCAAAAATTCAAAAATTCAAAAATTCAAAAATTCAAAAATTCAAAAATTCAAAAATTCAAAAATTCAAAAATTCAAAAATTCAAAAATTCAAAAATTCAAAAATTCAAAAATTCAAAAATTCAAAAATTCAAAAATTCAAAAATTCAAAAATTCAAAAATTCAAAAATTCAAAAATTCAAAAATTCAAAAATTCAAAAATTCAAAAATTCAAAAATTCAAAAATTCAAAAATTCAAAAATTCAAAAATTCAAAAATTCAAAAATTCAAAAATTCAAAAATTCAAAAATTCAAAAATTCAAAAATTCAAAAATTCAAAAATTCAAAAATTCAAAAATTCAAAAATTCAAAAATTCAAAAATTCAAAAATTCAAAATTCAAAAATTCAAAAATTCAAAAATTCAAAAATTCAAAAATTCAAAAATTCAAAAATTCAAAAATTCAAAAATTCAAAAATTCAAAAATTCAAAAATTCAAAAATTCAAAAATTCAAAAATTCAAAAATTCAAAAATTCAAAAATTCAAAAATTCAAAAATTCAAAAATTCAAAAATTCAAAAATTCAAAAATTCAAAAATTCAAAAATTCAAAAATTCAAAAATTCAAAAATTCAAAAATTCAAAAATTCAAAAATTCAAAAATTCAAAAATTCAAAAATTCAAAAATTCAAAAATTCAAAAATTCAAAAATTCAAAAATTCAAAAATTCAAAAATTCAAAAATTCAAAAATTCAAAAATTCAAAAATTCAAAAATTCAAAAATTCAAAAATTCAAAAATTCAAAAATTCAAAAATTCAAAAATTCAAAAATTCAAAAATTCAAAAATTCAAAAATTCAAAAATTCAAAAATTCAAAAATTCAAAAATTCAAAAATTCAAAAATTCAAAAATTCAAAAATTCAAAAATTCAAAAATTCAAAAATTCAAAAATTCAAAAATTCAAAAATTCAAAAATTCAAAAATTCAAAAATTCAAAAATTCAAAAATTCAAAAATTCAAAAATTCAAAAATTCAAAAATTCAAAAATTCAAAAATTCAAAAATTCAAAAATTCAAAAATTCAAAAATTCAAAAATTCAAAAATTCAAAAATTCAAAAATTCAAAAATTCAAAAATTCAAAAATTCAAAAATTCAAAAATTCAAAAATTCAAAAATTCAAAAATTCAAAAATTCAAAAATTCAAAAATTCAAAAATTCAAAAATTCAAAAATTCAAAAATTCAAAAATTCAAAAATTCAAAAATTCAAAAATTCAAAAATTCAAAAATTCAAAAATTCAAAAATTCAAAAATTCAAAAATTCAAAAATTCAAAAATTCAAAAATTCAAAAATTCAAAAATTCAAAAATTCAAAAATTCAAAAATTCAAAAATTCAAAAATTCAAAAATTCAAAAATTCAAAAATTCAAAAATTCAAAAATTCAAAAATTCAAAAATTCAAAAATTCAAAAATTCAAAAATTCAAAAATTCAAAAATTCAAAATTCAAAAATTCAAAAATTCAAAAATTCAAAAATTCAAAAATTCAAAAATTCAAAAATTCAAAAATTCAAAAATTCAAAAATTCAAAAATTCAAAAATTCAAAAATTCAAAAATTCAAAAATTCAAAAATTCAAAAATTCAAAAATTCAAAAATTCAAAAATTCAAAAATTCAAAAATTCAAAAATTCAAAAATTCAAAAATTCAAAAATTCAAAAATTCAAAAATTCAAAAATTCAAAAATTCAAAAATTCAAAAATTCAAAAATTCAAAAATTCAAAAATTCAAAAATTCAAAAATTCAAAAATTCAAAAATTCAAAAATTCAAAAATTCAAAAATTCAAAAATTCAAAAATTCAAAAATTCAAAAATTCAAAAATTCAAAAATTCAAAAATTCAAAAATTCAAAAATTCAAAAATTCAAAAATTCAAAAATTCAAAAATTCAAAAATTCAAAAATTCAAAAATTCAAAAATTCAAAAATTCAAAAATTCAAAAATTCAAAAATTCAAAAATTCAAAAATTCAAAAATTCAAAAATTCAAAAATTCAAAAATTCAAAAATTCAAAAATTCAAAAATTCAAAAATTCAAAAATTCAAAAATTCAAAAATTCAAAAATTCAAAAATTCAAAAATTCAAAAATTCAAAAATTCAAAAATTCAAAAATTCAAAAATTCAAAAATTCAAAAATTCAAAAATTCAAAAATTCAAAAATTCAAAAATTCAAAAATTCAAAAATTCAAAAATTCAAAAATTCAAAAATTCAAAAATTCAAAAATTCAAAAATTCAAAAATTCAAAAATTCAAAAATTCAAAAATTCAAAAATTCAAAAATTCAAAAATTCAAAAATTCAAAAATTCAAAAATTCAAAAATTCAAAAATTCAAAAATTCAAAAATTCAAAAATTCAAAAATTCAAAAATTCAAAAATTCAAAAATTCAAAAATTCAAAAATTCAAAAATTCAAAAATTCAAAAATTCAAAAATTCAAAAATTCAAAAATTCAAAAATTCAAAAATTCAAAAATTCAAAAATTCAAAAATTCAAAAATTCAAAAATTCAAAAATTCAAAAATTCAAAAATTCAAAAATTCAAAAATTCAAAAATTCAAAAATTCAAAAATTCAAAAATTCAAAAATTCAAAAATTCAAAAATTCAAAAATTCAAAAATTCAAAAATTCAAAAATTCAAAAATTCAAAAATTCAAAAATTCAAAAATTCAAAAATTCAAAAATTCAAAAATTCAAAAATTCAAAAATTCAAAAATTCAAAAATTCAAAAATTCAAAAATTCAAAAATTCAAAAATTCAAAAATTCAAAAATTCAAAAATTCAAAAATTCAAAAATTCAAAAATTCAAAAATTCAAAAATTCAAAAATTCAAAAATTCAAAAATTCAAAAATTCAAAAATTCAAAAATTCAAAAATTCAAAAATTCAAAAATTCAAAAATTCAAAAATTCAAAAATTCAAAAATTCAAAAATTCAAAAATTCAAAAATTCAAAAATTCAAAAATTCAAAAATTCAAAAATTCAAAAATTCTAAAATTCTAAAATTCTAAAATTCTAAAATTCAAAAATTCAAAAATTCAAAAATTCAAAAATTCAAAAATTCAAAAATTCAAAAATTCAAAAATTCAAAAATTCAAAAATTCAAAAATTCAAAAATTCAAAAATTCAAAAATTCAAAAATTCAAAAATTCAAAAATTCAAAAATTCAAAAATTCAAAAATTCAAAAATTCAAAAATTCAAAAATTCAAAAATTCAAAAATTCAAAAATTCAAAAATTCAAAAATTCAAAAATTCAAAAATTCAAAAATTCAAAAATTCAAAAATTCAAAAATTCAAAAAAAAAATTCAAAAATTCAAAAATTCAAAAATTCAAAAATTCAAAAATTCAAAAATTCAAAAATTCAAAAATTCAAAAATTCAAAAATTCAAAAATTCAAAAATTCAAAAATTCAAAAATTCAAAAATTCAAAAATTCAAAAATTCAAAAATTCAAAAATTCAAAAATTCAAAAATTCAAAAATTCAAAAATTCAAAAATTCAAAAATTCAAAAATTCAAAAATTCAAAAATTCAAAAATTCAAAAATTCAAAAATTCAAAAATTCAAAAATTCTAAAATTCTAAAATTCTAAAATTCTAAAATTCTAAAATTCTAAAATTCTAAAATTCTAAAATTCTAAAATTCTAAAATTCTAAAATTCTAAAATTCTAAAATTCTAAAATTCTAAAATTCTAAAATTCTAAAATTCTAAAATTCTAAAATTCTAAAATTCTAAAATTCTAAAATTCTAAAATTCTAAAATTCTAAAATTCTAAAATTCTAAAATTCTAAAATTCTAAAATTCTAAAATTCTAAAATTCTAAAATTCTAAAATTCTAAAATTCTAAAATTCTAAAATTCTAAAATTCTAAAATTCTAAAATTCTAAAATTCTAAAATTCTAAAATTCTAAAATTCTAAAATTCTAAAATTCTAAAATTCTAAAATTCTAAAATTCTAAAATTCTAAAATTCTAAAATTCTAAAATTCTAAAATTCTAAAATTCTAAAATTCTAAAATTCTAAAATTCTAAAATTCTAAAATTCTAAAATTCTAAAATTCTAAAATTCTAAAATTCTAAAATTCTAAAATTCTAAAATTCTAAAATTCTAAAATTCTAAAATTCTAAAATTCTAAAATTCTAAAATTCTAAAATTCTAAAATTCTAAAATTCTAAAATTCTAAAATTCTAAAATTCTAAAATTCTAAAATTCTAAAATTCTAAAATTCTAAAATTCTAAAATTCTAAAATTCTAAAATTCTAAAATTCTAAAATTCTAAAATTCTAAAATTCTAAAATTCTAAAATTCTAAAATTCTAAAATTCTAAAATTCTAAAATTCTAAAATTCTAAAATTCTAAAATTCTAAAATTCTAAAATTCTAAAATTCTAAAATTCTAAAATTCTAAAATTCTAAAATTCTAAAATTCGAAAATTCGAAAATTCGAAAATTCGAAAATTCGAAAATTCGAAAATTCGAAAATTCGAAAATTCGAAAATTCGAAAATTCGAAAATTCGAAAATTCGAAAATTCGAAAATTCGAAAATTCGAAAATTCGAAAATTCGAAAATTCGAAAATTCGAAAATTCGAAAATTCGAAAATTCGAAAATTCGAAAATTCGAAAATTCGAAAATTCGAAAATTCGAAAATTCGAAAATTCGAAAATTCGAAAATTCGAAAATTCGAAAATTCGAAAATTCGAAAATTCGAAAATTCGAAAATTCGAAAATTCGAAAATTCGAAAATTCGAAAATTCGAAAATTCGAAAATTCGAAAATTCGAAAATTCGAAAATTCGAAAATTCGAAAATTCGAAAATTCGAAAATTCGAAAATTCGAAAATTCGAAAATTCGAAAATTCGAAAATTCGAAAATTCGAAAATTCGAAAATTCGAAAATTCGAAAATTCGAAAATTCGAAAATTCGAAAATTCGAAAATTCGAAAATTCGAAAATTCGAAAATTCTAAAATTCTAAAATTCTAAAATTCTAAAATTCTAAAATTCTAAAATTCTAAAATTCTAAAATTCTAAAATTCTAAAATTCTAAAATTCTAAAATTCTAAAATTCTAAAATTCTAAAATTCTAAAATTCTAAAATTCTAAAATTCTAAAATTCTAAAATTCTAAAATTCTAAAATTCTAAAATTCTAAAATTCTAAAATTCTAAAATTCTAAAATTCTAAAATTCTAAAATTCTAAAATTCTAAAATTCTAAAATTCTAAAATTCTAAAATTCTAAAATTCTAAAATTCTAAAATTCTAAAATTCTAAAATTCTAAAATTCTAAAATTCTAAAATTCTAAAATTCTAAAATTCTAAAATTCTAAAATTCTAAAATTCTAAAATTCTAAAATTCTAAAATTCTAAAATTCTAAAATTCTAAAATTCTAAAATTCTAAAATTCTAAAATTCTAAAATTCTAAAATTCTAAAATTCTAAAATTCTAAAATTCTAAAATTCTAAAATTCTAAAATTCTAAAATTCTAAAATTCTAAAATTCTAAAATTCTAAAATTCTAAAATTCTAAAATTCTAAAATTCTAAAATTCTAAAATTCTAAAATTCTAAAATTCTAAAATTCTAAAATTCTAAAATTCTAAAATTCTAAAATTCTAAAATTCTAAAATTCTAAAATTCTAAAATTCTAAAATTCTAAAATTCTAAAATTCTAAAATTCTAAAATTCTAAAATTCTAAAATTCTAAAATTCTAAAATTCTAAAATTCTAAAATTCTAAAATTCTAAAATTCTAAAATTCTAAAATTCTAAAATTCTAAAATTCTAAAATTCTAAAATTCTAAAATTCTAAAATTCTAAAATTCTAAAATTCTAAAATTCTAAAATTCTAAAATTCTAAAATTCTAAAATTCTAAAATTCTAAAATTCTAAAATTCTAAAATTCTAAAATTCTAAAATTCTAAAATTCTAAAATTCTAAAATTCTAAAATTCTAAAATTCTAAAATTCTAAAATTCTAAAATTCTAAAATTCTAAAATTCTAAAATTCTAAAATTCTAAAATTCTAAAATTCTAAAATTCTAAAATTCTAAAATTCTAAAATTCTAAAATTCTAAAATTCTAAAATTCTAAAATTCTAAAATTCTAAAATTCTAAAATTCTAAAATTCTAAAATTCTAAAATTCTAAAATTCTAAAATTCTAAAATTCTAAAATTCTAAAATTCTAAAATTCTAAAATTCTAAAATTCTAAAATTCTAAAATTCTAAAATTCTAAAATTCTAAAATTCTAAAATTCTAAAATTCTAAAATTCTAAAATTCTAAAATTCTAAAATTCTAAAATTCTAAAATTCTAAAATTCTAAAATTCTAAAATTCTAAAATTCTAAAATTCTAAAATTCTAAAATTCTAAAATTCTAAAATTCTAAAATTCTAAAATTCTAAAATTCTAAAATTCTAAAATTCTAAAATTCTAAAATTCTAAAATTCTAAAATTCTAAAATTCTAAAATTCTAAAATTCTAAAATTCTAAAATTCTAAAATTCTAAAATTCTAAAATTCTAAAATTCTAAAATTCTAAAATTCTAAAATTCTAAAATTCTAAAATTCTAAAATTCTAAAATTCTAAAATTCTAAAATTCTAAAATTCTAAAATTCTAAAATTCTAAAATTCTAAAATTCTAAAATTCTAAAATTCTAAAATTCTAAAATTCTAAAATTCTAAAATTCTAAAATTCTAAAATTCTAAAATTCTAAAATTCTAAAATTCTAAAATTCTAAAATTCTAAAATTCTAAAATTCTAAAATTCTAAAATTCTAAAATTCTAAAATTCTAAAATTCTAAAATTCTAAAATTCTAAAATTCTAAAATTCTAAAATTCTAAAATTCTAAAATTCTAAAATTCTAAAATTCTAAAATTCTAAAATTCTAAAATTCTAAAATTCTAAAATTCTAAAATTCTAAAATTCTAAAATTCTAAAATTCTAAAATTCTAAAATTCTAAAATTCTAAAATTCTAAAATTCTAAAATTCTAAAATTCTAAAATTCTAAAATTCTAAAATTCTAAAATTCTAAAATTCTAAAATTCTAAAATTCTAAAATTCTAAAATTCTAAAATTCTAAAATTCTAAAATTCTAAAATTCTAAAATTCTAAAATTCTAAAATTCTAAAATTCTAAAATTCTAAAATTCTAAAATTCTAAAATTCTAAAATTCTAAAATTCTAAAATTCTAAAATTCTAAAATTCTAAAATTCTAAAATTCTAAAATTCTAAAATTCTAAAATTCTAAAATTCTAAAATTCTAAAATTCTAAAATTCTAAAATTCTAAAATTCTAAAATTCTAAAATTCTAAAATTCTAAAATTCTAAAATTCTAAAATTCTAAAATTCTAAAATTCTAAAATTCTAAAATTCTAAAATTCTAAAATTCTAAAATTCTAAAATTCTAAAATTCTAAAATTCTAAAATTCTAAAATTCTAAAATTCTAAAATTCTAAAATTCTAAAATTCTAAAATTCTAAAATTCTAAAATTCTAAAATTCTAAAATTCTAAAATTCTAAAATTCTAAAATTCTAAAATTCTAAAATTCTAAAATTCTAAAATTCTAAAATTCTAAAATTCTAAAATTCTAAAATTCTAAAATTCTAAAATTCTAAAATTCTAAAATTCTAAAATTCTAAAATTCTAAAATTCTAAAATTCTAAAATTCTAAAATTCTAAAATTCTAAAATTCTAAAATTCTAAAATTCTAAAATTCTAAAATTCTAAAATTCTAAAATTCTAAAATTCTAAAATTCTAAAATTCTAAAATTCTAAAATTCTAAAATTCTAAAATTCTAAAATTCTAAAATTCTAAAATTCTAAAATTCTAAAATTCTAAAATTCTAAAATTCTAAAATTCTAAAATTCTAAAATTCTAAAATTCTAAAATTCTAAAATTCTAAAATTCTAAAATTCTAAAATTCTAAAATTCTAAAATTCTAAAATTCTAAAATTCTAAAATTCTAAAATTCTAAAATTCTAAAATTCTAAAATTCTAAAATTCTAAAATTCTAAAATTCTAAAATTCTAAAATTCTAAAATTCTAAAATTCTAAAATTCTAAAATTCTAAAATTCTAAAATTCTAAAATTCTAAAATTCTAAAATTCTAAAATTCTAAAATTCTAAAATTCTAAAATTCTAAAATTCTAAAATTCTAAAATTCTAAAATTCTAAAATTCTAAAATTCTAAAATTCTAAAATTCTAAAATTCTAAAATTCTAAAATTCTAAAATTCTAAAATTCTAAAATTCTAAAATTCTAAAATTCTAAAATTCTAAAATTCTAAAATTCTAAAATTCTAAAATTCTAAAATTCTAAAATTCTAAAATTCTAAAATTCTAAAATTCTAAAATTCTAAAATTCTAAAATTCTAAAATTCTAAAATTCTAAAATTCTAAAATTCTAAAATTCTAAAATTCTAAAATTCTAAAATTCTAAAATTCTAAAATTCTAAAATTCTAAAATTCTAAAATTCTAAAATTCTAAAATTCTAAAATTCTAAAATTCTAAAATTCTAAAATTCTAAAATTCTAAAATTCTAAAATTCTAAAATTCTAAAATTCTAAAATTCTAAAATTCTAAAATTCTAAAATTCTAAAATTCTAAAATTCTAAAATTCTAAAATTCTAAAATTCTAAAATTCTAAAATTCTAAAATTCTAAAATTCTAAAATTCTAAAATTCTAAAATTCTAAAATTCTAAAATTCTAAAATTCTAAAATTCTAAAATTCTAAAATTCTAAAATTCTAAAATTCTAAAATTCTAAAATTCTAAAATTCTAAAATTCTAAAATTCTAAAATTCTAAAATTCTAAAATTCTAAAATTCTAAAATTCTAAAATTCTAAAATTCTAAAATTCTAAAATTCTAAAATTCTAAAATTCTAAAATTCTAAAATTCTAAAATTCTAAAATTCTAAAATTCTAAAATTCTAAAATTCTAAAATTCTAAAATTCTAAAATTCTAAAATTCTAAAATTCTAAAATTCTAAAATTCTAAAATTCTAAAATTCTAAAATTCTAAAATTCTAAAATTCTAAAATTCTAAAATTCTAAAATTCTAAAATTCTAAAATTCTAAAATTCTAAAATTCTAAAATTCTAAAATTCTAAAATTCTAAAATTCTAAAATTCTAAAATTCTAAAATTCTAAAATTCTAAAATTCTAAAATTCTAAAATTCTAAAATTCTAAAATTCTAAAATTCTAAAATTCTAAAATTCTAAAATTCTAAAATTCTAAAATTCTAAAATTCTAAAATTCTAAAATTCTAAAATTCTAAAATTCTAAAATTCTAAAATTCTAAAATTCTAAAATTCTAAAATTCTAAAATTCTAAAATTCTAAAATTCTAAAATTCTAAAATTCTAAAATTCTAAAATTCTAAAATTCTAAAATTCTAAAATTCTAAAATTCTAAAATTCTAAAATTCTAAAATTCTAAAATTCTAAAATTCTAAAATTCTAAAATTCTAAAATTCTAAAATTCTAAAATTCTAAAATTCTAAAATTCTAAAATTCTAAAATTCTAAAATTCTAAAATTCTAAAATTCTAAAATTCTAAAATTCTAAAATTCTAAAATTCTAAAATTCTAAAATTCTAAAATTCTAAAATTCTAAAATTCTAAAATTCTAAAATTCTAAAATTCTAAAATTCTAAAATTCTAAAATTCTAAAATTCTAAAATTCTAAAATTCTAAAATTCTAAAATTCTAAAATTCTAAAATTCTAAAATTCTAAAATTCTAAAATTCTAAAATTCTAAAATTCTAAAATTCTAAAATTCTAAAATTCTAAAATTCTAAAATTCTAAAATTCTAAAATTCTAAAATTCTAAAATTCTAAAATTCTAAAATTCTAAAATTCTAAAATTCTAAAATTCTAAAATTCTAAAATTCTAAAATTCTAAAATTCTAAAATTCTAAAATTCTAAAATTCTAAAATTCTAAAATTCTAAAATTCTAAAATTCTAAAATTCTAAAATTCTAAAATTCTAAAATTCTAAAATTCTAAAATTCTAAAATTCTAAAATTCTAAAATTCTAAAATTCTAAAATTCTAAAATTCTAAAATTCTAAAATTCTAAAATTCTAAAATTCTAAAATTCTAAAATTCTAAAATTCTAAAATTCTAAAATTCTAAAATTCTAAAATTCTAAAATTCTAAAATTCTAAAATTCTAAAATTCTAAAATTCTAAAATTCTAAAATTCTAAAATTCTAAAATTCTAAAATTCTAAAATTCTAAAATTCTAAAATTCTAAAATTCTAAAATTCTAAAATTCTAAAATTCTAAAATTCTAAAATTCTAAAATTCTAAAATTCTAAAATTCTAAAATTCTAAAATTCTAAAATTCTAAAATTCTAAAATTCTAAAATTCTAAAATTCTAAAATTCTAAAATTCTAAAATTCTAAAATTCTAAAATTCTAAAATTCTAAAATTCTAAAATTCTAAAATTCTAAAATTCTAAAATTCTAAAATTCTAAAATTCTAAAATTCTAAAATTCTAAAATTCTAAAATTCTAAAATTCTAAAATTCTAAAATTCTAAAATTCTAAAATTCTAAAATTCTAAAATTCTAAAATTCTAAAATTCTAAAAAATTCTAAAATTCTAAAATTCTAAAATTCTAAAATTCTAAAATTCTAAAATTCTAAAATTCTAAAATTCTAAAATTCTAAAATTCTAAAATTCTAAAATTCTAAAATTCTAAAATTCTAAAATTCTAAAATTCTAAAATTCTAAAATTCTAAAATTCTAAAATTCTAAAATTCTAAAATTCTAAAATTCTAAAATTCTAAAATTCTAAAATTCTAAAATTAAAATTCTAAAATTCTAAAATTCTAAAATTCTAAAATTCTAAAATTCTAAAATTCTAAAATTCTAAAATTCTAAAATTCTAAAATTCTAAAATTCTAAAATTCTAAAATTCTAAAATTCTAAAATTCTAAAATTCTAAAATTCTAAAATTCTAAAATTCTAAAATTCTAAAATTCTAAAATTCTAAAATTCTAAAATTCTAAAATTCTAAAATTCTAAAATTCTAAAATTCTAAAATTCTAAAATTCTAAAATTCTAAAATTCTAAAATTCTAAATTCTAAAATTCTAAAATTCTAAAATTCTAAAATTCTAAAATTCTAAAATTCTAAAATTCTAAAATTCTAAATTCTAAAATTCTAAAATTCTAAAATTCTAAAATTCTAAAATTCTAAAATTCTAAAATTCTAAAATTCTAAAATTCTAAAATTCTAAAATTCTAAAATTCTAAAATTCTAAAATTCTAAAATTCTAAAATTCTAAAATTCTAAAATTCTAAAATTCTAAAATTCTAAAATTCTAAAATTCTAAAATTCTAAAATTCTAAAATTCTAAAATTCTAAATTCTAAAATTCTAAAATTCTAAAATTCTAAAATTCTAAAATTCTAAAATTCTAAAATTCTAAAATTCTAAAATTCTAAAATTCTAAAATTCTAAAATTCTAAAATTCTAAAATTCTAAAATTCTAAAATTCTAAAATTCTAAAATTCTAAAATTCTAAAATTCTAAAATTCTAAAATTCTAAAATTCTAAAATTCTAAAATTCTAAAATTCTAAAATTCTAAAATTCTAAAATTCTAAAATTCTAAAATTCTAAAATTCTAAAATTCTAAAATTCTAAAATTCTAAAATTCTAAAATTCTAAAATTCTAAAATTCTAAAATTCAAATATTCTAAAATTCTAAAATTCTAAAATTCTAAAATTCTAAAATTCTAAAGTTCTAAAATTCTAAAATTCTAAAATTCTAAAATTCTAAAATTCTAAAATTCTAAAATTCTAAAATTCTAAAATTCTAAAATTCTAAAATTCTAAAATTCTAAAATTCTAAAATTCTAAAATTCTAAAATTCTAAAATTCTAAAATTCTAAAATTCTAAAATTCTAAAATTCTAAAATTCTAAAATTCTAAAATTCTAAAATTCTAAAATTCTAAAATTCTAAAATTCTAAAATTCTAAAATTCTAAAATTCTAAAATTCTAAAATTCTAAAATTCTAAAATTCTAAAATTCTAAAATTCTAAAATTCTAAAATTCTAAAATTCTAAAATTCTAAAATTCTAAAATTCTAAAATTCTAAAATTCTAAAATTCTAAAATTCTAAAATTCTAAAATTCTAAAATTCTAAAATTCTAAAATTCTAAAATTCTAAAATTCTAAAATTCTAAAATTCTAAAATTCTAAAATTCTAAAATTCTAAAATTCTAAAATTCTAAAATTCTAAAATTCTAAAATTCTAAAATTCTAAAATTCTAAAATTCTAAAATTCTAAAATTCTAAAATTCTAAAATTCTAAAATTCTAAAATTCTAAAATTCTAAAATTCTAAAATTCTAAAATTCTAAAATTCTAAAATTCTAAAATTCTAAAATTCTAAAATTCTAAAATTCTAAAATTCTAAAATTCTAAAATTCTAAAATTCTAAAATTCTAAAATTCTAAAATTCTAAAATTCTAAAATTCTAAAATTCTAAAATTCTAAAATTCTAAAATTCTAAAATTCTAAAATTCTAAAATTCTAAAATTCTAAAATTCTAAAATTCTAAAATTCTAAAATTCTAAAATTCTAAAATTCTAAAATTCTAAAATTCTAAAATTCTAAAATTCTAAAATTCTAAAATTCTAAAATTCTAAAATTCTAAAATTCTAAAATTCTAAAATTCTAAAATTCTAAAATTCTAAAATTCTAAAATTCTAAAATTCTAAAATTCTAAAATTCTAAAATTCTAAAATTCTAAAATTCTAAAATTCTAAAATTCTAAAATTCTAAAATTCTAAAATTCTAAAATTCTAAAATTCTAAAATTCTAAAATTCTAAAATTCTAAAATTCTAAAATTCTAAAATTCTAAAATTCTAAAATTCTAAAATTCTAAAATTCTAAAATTCTAAAATTCTAAAATTCTAAAATTCTAAAATTCTAAAATTCTAAAATTCTAAAATTCTAAAATTCTAAAATTCTAAAATTCTAAAATTCTAAAATTCTAAAATTCTAAAATTCTAAAATTCTAAAATTCTAAAATTCTA